>NC_051154.1:78327383-78484058 GCF_013339745.2 Dermacentor silvarum | reverse complement strand
TTGCCGCTCCCTTCAATATGCTGATTCCTACCCTACGTAGGTGGCGCCGCCATAGACGACGGCCTTTTCGGGCTCATCCGGCAGGCATAGATTATATAGGAGGCTATGACAGTAGTTAACTAGTACGAGCGTTCTCTTGGAGACAGGGAGTGTTGTTTTGCCCTCTAGCGGGCGGCATGAAGCTGCGTAGCTTGGCCGCTTTTAGGCTGGAGTGGCCACTCTTGTAATCCGTATGTTACTCTGTGGTCTGTGTATCAGGCATGTTGTATGAGGGCGTGGAATTCCACGCAGAACAGGAAATTGCATATCGGGATCCAGACTTTTAAGCCGAAAGAAGCAGGCAAGGTAGGCGACGATGTCGGCGCGGCTACTTGCGCAGGACACGTTGCGCCATCTGTAGCCGCCCAGACCAACTGGGCCAAGCTCATCACTCACAGTACTTTCCCTTCAATCCGCCTGGCCGTTGAGGCCGTGAAGACTCACCGTCCTCAACGCGCGGGGACTGCTTCATCCTCCCCCACTACCTGCGTGTAGGTTATGAGGCGGGCACCCCAGCTCGGTCGAATAATAAAGTTTGCAATCAATCAGTCAATCAATCAATTTCCCTTCATCAAGGGACTGGTGGGACTGCCCACTGCACGTTCGCTTTAAACGTAGTTTAGTTATGGTTTATTACGCAGACTTTCTTCAGAGTGTCCGGTTATCAAGGCACTGAGAGATATGCTGCTCTTCGCGTGTTCATCAGCTGACTGACTGCGTTTGCAGCAAGTTATGGGTCGCTGTGAGATGCTCAACGAATAAAGCGTTTTTCACGTTTTCCCCCCTTCATTTTCTTGTAAAATTCTGTCTAGAGCGAACCAGCTAGACGTGGAAAGGTCACACCATTATCAAGAACTCTATTTGCAGTTGCAGGTTGTTCTCTTATCTATCCACGCGTAAAACCGCGCAGACGGCGGACGGCGGCACAAACAGCTGCAATCAGGCACAGCGACCGAAGTGAGAAGGTCAGGTCGCCTTGGGTCGTCGACATCGCGGACTGTGCATACTGTGCATACTGTGCCGTGTTCAAAGTGCATATAACTATTTTTGAGAAACCAAACATGTCGGCAGTCATAGTTAGCACCATTGATAAGTACCGCGAGAAACTAAACTTAGTAAGCCAAACAATCTGGAAAAACCCAGAGTTATATTACCGTGAAGTGAAAGCCCACGATTATCTCTCGCAAGCACTTGAAGACGAAGGCTTCCAGGTCCAGCGAAAATATCACTTGGACACTGCCTTTAGAGCTGAATATTCAGTTGGGTCAGGTCTGTATAATTTTATGTGCTTGCGATGCTATTTAGTCGCTTTACTCTTTAAATAGCTTCTGTAGTGCGTCGCTACCCCTGGAGGCGAAGCACTGCTCTGTGCATACGTCCAAGCATAACCTTGTTTTGCCGTGTGTGTATGTGTGTGTGCAATACAGGTGGTCCCGTGATTTGCATCATATGCGAATACGATGCGCTGCCTGTAGTTGGACATGCCTGCGGGCACAACTTAATAGCTGAAGCAGGGTTTGCCGCTGGAGTGGCCGTGAAGGAAGCGTTGCGGTCCGATCCGAAGCTGAAGGGCAAGGTACCACTCGTGCTGCAATGCGCGCCCACCCTTGGGTCGCCCTTTCATTCTCTTGCTTTTCATGTGCATCATACTTCTCTGCTCTGTGCTGGACGATCTCGAGCCTATTTGTTGCGGTCCGCTTTGCTAGCTGCTTGGCCGAAATCTTGGGGGGGGGGGGGGGGGGCTGCAATTTTGGCGCGTGATTTGATCACGATAGACCTGTAACGATCGTTGGTGACGGGTCGCCTTTCACACTGCATATCGGCTCACCTTTTCTAATCTTCTGATCGTGCACATATCTAGAAGGAATCCACATCATTGCCATTTTTCTGCGTTAAAAACTCTATATGTAACTCACACGATATCATTATATGGTCACCAGATAAGAGCATAGTGGCACTATATTTAAGGAATTAACAGTTGTCACTGCTGATACTTTCACTGTTAAAGCTGTAGCAAATAACCACGTTGTTGCTTTGTGCCTGCGGTGTTTTAGTTGGTTGTGCTGTTTCTTCTGCATCGATCCTTATGGAATATGTGAAGTGCTTGAAACAAACTTTAGCCTTCTATTTCCAATTCTCCAGATTGTTGTCCTTGGAACACCAGCAGAGGAAAGTGGTGGTGGCAAAATTGACCTGATTAATGCAGGTGCATTTGCTGACATAGATGTGGCCATGATGGTTCATCCCAGCAGAAGCAATGAACTGGTTCCACTATTTATTGGTGTTGGCCATGTAAGTTCCTTATAACTGCACATAAGTTTAAATACTTTTGGGCTGCCATATATTGATAAGTGAAAGCAAACTTTTTTTTTTTTTTTACAGAAACTGCTAAGTTATGAGCCATTTTTATGTCTCTAAGAGGGGAGTTTCATATTTTTGTACCGTTAAATGGTATTGAACAATTTTCTTATTATTGAGTAGGTAATAAATTGAAATTTATATTACTCACATTTCTTGTCGGTCGAGTCAGTTTGACTAAAAGTTGTACAAGTAATAATTGAATTTTCATTTCCGACATAAAACCAAACGATAAAGTTTTCAACATACTTAACTGTGAGAAAGCCTGTTCCTGATTGCTAGAAAATGTCATATGCATAGTGCTCTCTTTTGTAGACGAACTGCTTGGTCAAGATATGTTTTATATGTATGAGACATGTCTCCCCATCATAAATTTTGAACTGTGCTCTCAAGTACTTCCTCGAGGCATGTCTCTTGCCACGTTGCCACCGTCCCACGAGTGCCATATTTCCTCTCTATCTGTGGAGCTGTCTTCAACCAGTGCTCGTTCTGCGCCTTCTGCATCTGCTTCACCTGACAACATTGCAAAGATGATTGCGCCGGACCTCCCATCCCAACAAGCCGCAGAGCTTCATGACCTCATCGATTCCTACTAGGACATTTTAGACCTGAACAATCACCATTTGGGTCAAACCACTGTTGTGAAGCATCGTCGTATAATTTCCGGCAATGCAACCCTTGTTCACAGATGCCCATACCAAGTGTCGCTCAGAGTTATCCAGATAGAAGTTGACAAAATGCTTGCCAAGGGAATTGTTGAGCACTCTTCCAGCCTGTTGGGCTTCCCCTGTTGTTCTGGTCAAAAAGAAGAATACCAGCTGGTGATTCTGTGTGGACTATCATCATCTAAACAAGATCACCAAGAAAGATGTCTACCCACTTCCATGCATTGACGACGCTTTCGATTGCCTTCACGGTGCGACTTATTTTTCATAAATAGATCTTCGCTCCGTTTATTGATAAATTGCCGTTGAGCTGGTCCGTGAGGAAACTGCATTCATAACACCCAACGGCCTATATCAGTTTGGGCTAATGCCTTTTGGCTTGTGCAGTGCGCCGGCAACCTTTGAACAGATGATGGACATGCTCTTGTGTGGCTTTAAATGGTCCATTTTTTTGTGCTACTTGGACAACGTCATTGTATTTTCTCCAACTTTTGTAACCCACCTTGAAAAACTTTCATCTATTTTTTCTGTTTTTCGCACCGCTCGCCTGCAGCTCAATTCGTCCAAGTGCCTTTTCGGTCACCGCCAAATAACCATGCTCGAACGTCTCGTCGATCCTTCACATATTCGTCCCGACCCTGCTATATTAGTGCAGTGCAGAATTTCCCCGTGTCGACCTCTGCAAAAGATGTTCGAAGCTTCATTGGCCTGTGCTATTACTTCCACCGGTTTGTGAGAAATTTTGTGCACGTTGGGGCCCGACCTCTGACTGACCTCCTCAGTAAAGACATTGCTTTCTCAGACCTCATCATGCTACTCACGCCTCCAGTTCTCTCACATTTTGGCACCTCCGCTCCCACAGAAATTCACACTGGCGCCAGTGGGTACGGAATCGGTGCAATTTCAACCCAGCGCCAATGTGGGCATGACCGCGTTATTGCCTACGCCAGCCGTGGTGGACTTTTGCTGTCAAAGTTATTGGTGTTTACATTGTCATGAAATAACATAATGCAAATCATGGTAGACTAGAATTACCCATTCACAAGTAAAACACCAAAATTCTCATCCTGCTGTGATGGCTTACCTGTGATTCTTAGTATTATATGTTTTCTTCACAGACGCGTGGTAACATACCATGAAAAGGGTTCATTTACCATCAGGCATTCAAGAAAATATTAACAAGATTTTTTTTTTCTTTGCAGATCAGTGTAACATACCATGGAAAAGCTGCGCACTCATCAGGTGCCCCTTGGGATGGGATTAATGCTGTGGATGCAGCAGTCATGTGTTACAATGGCCTGTCGTATCTTAGACAGCACATCAAGCCAAACTGTCGTGTAGGAGGTATGCATTTTTCATTTCATTTCATTCATTTTACCGTAAGGGTCCGAAGGCATAAGGGGGGGGGGGGGGGGGGCTCGTTCAAGTGTTAAAGTCAACTGTTTCAACAGAAAGATAAAGAAAAGAGGTGGAGATCATGAGAACGAGATCAGATGAGCAAGGAAGAAAGTTTTACAGTAGATATAAATTCCAAGTTGAGTATAGGGTAAATTATACAGTAGTAAATGTAATAAAAATAACATAGCAAATAAATAGATAGAATGTGCTGTATGTGATTTGTGCTCAATGCACGATGCACCTATATTCAACGTATGTTACGAAAGGCGATAATTTAGCTTTGCGTGAAATACTTTGCAATTAGTGCATGTGACAATGGTGTTAGGTAGGTTAAAACACGTTGGTGGGCTAGTTGGTTAGAATCCATGGTAAAATGTGTAAGCGCGACTGAACAAGGACATAGAAATAAACAGACACACAAAGACAGCACTGTCTTTTTGTGTCTGTTTCTTTCTACGTCCTCGTTCAGTCGCGCTTACATATTCTACCATGGGTGTGGGGTAGGTCATTTCAGAGCATAATAGCCTCAGGAAAGAAAGAGGAATTAAATGCTAATGTGTGGCCACCAATGCTTGAGATGGCATGACTATGTCTTAGGCACGAGGACGACCAGTATGACGTTTTTAGCAATGCGTGTCTTGATTTTGGGTGGTAGTAGAAGAAATGTAGAAGAGCAAGACGTGAGATGGCACGATGAGACATTAGAGTCAGGAGGGAGAGTGTCCGTTTTAACTCGGTGGCGCTGGCTTTTGGTGAGTAGTCCAAGGCGATAAAGCGAGTGGCGCGATTTTGAACAGCTTCTAAGCATCTAGTTAAATATTGCCTCTGATAGATGCCAAATGAAGGAAGCATACTCAAGTTTTGGTCTGACGTACGTCAGGTAAGCTAGATTTTTAATCTCAAATGAAGCGGATTTTAAGGTGTGTCATAGGTAGCCTAGTGTCCGTAAGGAATCTGTGCAAATGGTTTCAATACGTGTGACCGACGTAAGTGAAGGTGTTAAATGCAGGCCCAGGTAGTTGTGTGAAGTGGTGTTGCTTATGAGGGATGTATCTATACTGTACACAGGGCTGATCGTGGTGTGTTTTCTGCTGAATGTCGTAAATTTGCATTCGTTGAAGTTTAGAGACATATGCCTTTTGTTGTACCATGTTGCGATAGTGTTACTATCTTCTTGAAGCGTGATACAGTCATCTGATGTGTGAATTTTGTTATAAATGACGCAGCCAATTTTTTACGTTCATGGGCATGTCATTGCTGTAGATTTGAAATTTTCTGTAAGTTGTTAGATTTCTGATAACTGTAATAGAACATTTCCATAGCACTTCATGCTTAATCTTTAGTATAAGCATAGCTTAAACCACACCTGCCGTGGTGGCTTAGCGGCTATGATTTTCTGCCGCTGAGCACATGGTCATGGTTTCGATTCCTGTCCATATCAGCCACAATTTAATAGGGGGGAGGGAAATGCAAAAATGCTATTTTACTTCGATTTACAAGTGCATAATATGAGCATGTATGACATGCATAATGAATGCATGTCATTTGTCATATGCCCCATTCTGATGAGTTAATTAATGCAGTGGCGCATTGACGGGGGGGGGGGGTCGAGTGTTGTAACCCCCCCCCCCCCTTCCACCCACGCGCCCATCCCCACCAATCCAATGTGTACCTTCAGCGCTCTGTTCACATTGTCATAACAAATCAGGAGGTGGCTTGAGGTCGAATTTTCCTGATTAACAAAAACACTCTATCAATGTCTTGTATTTATTCATTCACTCTTAAATTACTATGAGTAAAACGTTGAAGAAATTAACATTGTCATCATCCTTGGTGTCATTATTATAATTACTATTACACATTTTATTTGCTGTTGGATTCCTCTGGCTAAAGCTAGGAAATTGCATGTTATGCAAAGTGCTTGCTTCCCCGCCCCCACAAAAATTAACCTCCCCCCCCCCCCCCCTGCAGAGATCCTGGATGCACTACTGAATTAATGTATTTATAAAATTAAGGAGTGGAAATGGCTGTCAACTTCGTCAGCACAGGCATGAACTGCTGTGAGCCACAAGTCAGTAACACGCGTGTAGTTGGTTGATACTACTGTCACATCCCAAAATTCAGTGAAATCCTCTTGCATTTCATTTTATTGCGATAGCAATTATATGGACACTCCAAGCAAATTTGTGCCATCGGCGGCGGCGTTGCCGTCGCCATGAGGTTCCGTATAAAGTCCAAGGGCAATAAAATCGTCGCCGCGCGCCTTATGCAGTGAGTGAATGCGCGCGAGGGACGCGTGCTTTCACAGAGAGCAAACGCAAGGCGGAGAGCAAACGCGGCGTCTTCCGTCGTGCAAAAACGCCGTGGGGGGATGGAGGGAGGAAGAGGAGGCAATGTTTCGCTGCGGCACCAAATGCGTATCTTGCAACAGGGCGCAAGGGGAACTAGTGACTCAATTTCCCACGCGAAAGGAGGAAAGCGGGAAGGCAGCACGAGAGAGGTGCTGCTTCTACGCTGCCAGCAACCGCGAACTTGTACTTTGCGCGGCTGCGGGCTATCGCGTGCACCATATCTTTAAAAAGCCTCAAAACCACCCAGAGGTTGAAATTTAGTTGTGGTGTTGCAGCTGTGCATGAGTGTACAACGAACACGTAGCTTCGATAATTTTTCGAAATGGTGCCGTAATAGCGGAGTTACACGCGTTTTATGATCGGAACATGGCCCTCGCTCGTTTCACTCTTTCCTTGGCTACTCTCCATTCGTCGGCTGGTCTCTCCTCCTCGCCGAGTGCTCCTCCAAATATCACGTGACGTCATCGCCAACGCGCTTCTCAAAACACTGTCCACTTACGGTTAAAGGGTCCCTGAAACGGTTCAGATAATTTTTGTAAACGCGTAGAGTACAGCTACAGTAAAACAGTCGCGTGAAAATTTAAGTGAAGCGACTCATATTAAGAGAGCTACAAACGATTACAAGTTACCCTCCTCCCTAGCCATGCATTTCCTCCTCAACTCGTTCACCGAGTGATCAGGGCCAAGCTCCGCCTTTGCTGGCTCTACGTCATGTTGTGACTTGTTGTCGTCTACTTCCGGTTGTCTTGGAGCCAGTGCGCGAAGGCTCTCCAACCTCTCCGCTATCCGCCCGGCCGACGATCCCCACCGAGAGCGATCAAGCAGCGTGCGTTGCGAGCGTTCTGTCGCAGAGCCGAGCGTGTCCGGTATTCCGGCAACCACAGGCGAGCTGGGTGCTCTGACGACTAGGCAGAGGCGTAAACTAAAGCCCCTCCATACCGCTGTGATGAAGGAGCTTCGTAGACGTACGTGAGCGGCCTGATCGGCATGCATGGTCCAGTCATCAGGTGGCGCAGAGCTTAACCAGCCAAATACAGAGCTGATATTCCTGTAACCAAGTGTAAAACATTTTAAACATACAAAAAGATTACGCTCCTGCCGAAAATTTGAGCCAGCAGCAAAGTAGAAAAAACTTCGTTACTGGTATATTAGCTGTGTGTTTGGTTGAGCTTTGTGCCGCCAGGTGGCTGCTCCATGCAAGCAGTTCACGTTTACGCCTCCGTTCATCACGTAAAACGTAGTAAAATGGCCAGCACACTTGCGCTTGCGTTTACCTGAACACTGGACACGCTAAGCTCTATTGTGGCAATCCTTCGACGTGAAGTGACGGTCGCAAACGTGTAGATGCTGGCGCCGTTTGGATACCGACAGTCCGATGCGCTGCAGCCACTCCACTCGTTTGCTGCCTTGCAGCGGGGCACGATGTCGCAGCTTGACATGTCGCCGATTGCTACGTTTGCAGCCCACAACGCAACAAGGGCAAACCATGCTGCTCGCGAAAAGAAAGAGCAAGACCAACACTGACCGCGCAGCTCTCGTCAACACGTTTTAACACAAGCAGATGACACTTGCTGTGGGCCGGAAGTGCTTTTAGTGTAGTGATACATGTCCTTGTGCATTCTCTTTCTGTTACTTTCTTTTTATAGAAACAAATTAACTAATATCTAAACTATTACGAACAACATTTGTTCACCATAATGCTGGGAAAAATTATTGATGACTCGCCCTGGGCAGCCAATCGGATAGCTGGCCCTACTGACGTGTTATGGTCAAATCGCGTCACTTGGTCACAAAACTCAGCCGATTGGCGTGTTGCGATCGGTAGCAATGTACCTTTTTAAAGCTTTATAATAAATTACATGCTTTACGTGGAGCGCTTAGATGCATCAATTAATGATCAGAAGGACCTACTCTAACGACTCAGTACGTTTGTTTTGTACAAAATCGTTAAAATCGTTTCAGGGTCCCTTTAAGGCACGTCCACGCTAGCGACAAATATACTGACGGCGAACCGGCCTCCAGTGCCGTAGAACGTCTGCCACGCGAGAGGTGTCCGACGCCAGCGTTTTGACAGCGGTTGTGTGCAGTCATCGAGTGTGATCTATTCATGATTGCTTGTGCGTGCTGACACCATGCTTGTTAATTCAGTTAGTAAGCAAATGTGTCCAAGTTTATGCAGCCGATAAAACTACTATCCTTACTCCGTATAGCTCTCTACTAATTTACTATCGCAATCGATGCTTCGTCTTTCAAGTGAAACTGCGACATTTTTTTTTATATAACGCCTACTTATGTCAAATTTGTACCTGGCATTCTTCAAAACAAATGTGAGAATGAACAAGTCCCTACAGCAGTCCTCTTAAGTAGCACACTAATCAAATGCTTCTTGTAAAGCACTGTCTGGGCTCATTTTAGTATGGCCTCCAGTGATTTACAATCCAGACCTTAAGTGGCCTCCCAACTCCGTCCCAGGAAGTGATTTTGAAACCATGTGATGACCCCAGCATGAAGGGATGGACATGGGATGCATTTGTATTTGCTAGAATGAATTGGTTCTTGGAGCTGGCGTGTTCCTTGGCTTGCGAAAATGACACTCTACCTCCAATGCCAGCCTTTTATGTGCGCGCAGAAGGGAGAGTTCAAGAGCCATGTGTTGAGTGCTTTGTGTGCCTGCGCCTTCTTGTCCACATGTATCTAGGACAATGTTAGCCAGTTACACCAACCTAATGGAGCTAAGCCCTGAGCCAAGATAGTCGTCAATTGTCAACAATATCACCAGCACCTGATTCGCAATTGGCTTGTGTTATTATGCCACCAAGAGTGTGGAAAGCGCTAATCGACTTCTTGCAACTAGTGTTTTTTCAGGAATGTGTGCTTAAATGAGCATAAACCGCTCAAAACATAATGTGACGAGTCTGGATTTAGTTTTTTGGTAGTAAATAAATAAAGTATAATATCTGCGTCAGTGTCATTTTAATTAGACTGTGAGTGATGATTGTTATTTCCTGAAATTTATGCATTTCAAGTTAACTAGACGAGTGTGTTAATTTTCAAATTATTTATGTCGATTTTTACTTTTGTATGCAGCTATATTTACTGATGGAGGTGCAGCAGTTAACATTATCCCAGAACGTTCTGCCATGGACATCTTATACCGTGCTCCCACGGTGAGCATGATGGCTGAATTGCGCAAGAAGGTCATGTCCTGTATCTCTGCTGGTGCTGAAGCCACAGGTTGTACCATGGAAGTGACACGGTCCTTTAGCTTCAAGCCGGTTGTTACCAACTCTGTGCTTGCACGACTTTACAAGAAGCATGCCGAAACACTTGGTATGTTCTGAAAATATACTTCAAAATCACTACTTTCTTTGCTACACACCATTAGCTACATAAATGCAGAGGCAGAATTTTGAGGCTACATCGAAGCAAGGTTAGGCATGTTATGTGTATCAGCTGTTTAACAGTCACTGCAAGACCACATGTTTATCGTTTTGTTTGAGTGTCTGTTTTGTGCATGTAAATCATTGTGAGCAATGTTGCCTTCGCCAACCATTTTGATATTGTGGTGTCATGCTGTAACCATACCATTTTGTAAAAAAACTTTCAAATATTTGGCAAATAAAAGGGGTGTTAGAATTGACAGATTTCCTAATTGAAAACGAATATTTGAGAAAAATAACCTTTGGATATTGAATTTAGAATATTTATATATTGAATATTGTATGGTGCCCGTTTGGCAAAAAAATATTTGAGAAAGATGACCTTTAAATATTGAATATAGGATAATTGAATTATGTGGTGTTCGTTTGGTAAAAGAATGAGGCTTATTTACATTATTTGATACATGGATGTAATGCCGTTCACAGCTGTACATCCGGTCAACTGAGTAACATGAAAAGTGACAGTAATGAAACAAGGGAACAGCATGGCACCAGGTGCACATAGAGTGTTGTGTTTATTGAAGGAGAGAAGTGTGATACCATAGCTCCGCACATTGTTTTAAAGAAAGGCCCCCAGGCCACAGGCCCATAAGCGGATTATTATATGCTGGTTGCTGCAATAAATGCACCACCATATGTTGAGAAAAACAACAATTTTGGTGCCAAACACACTACCCAACATTAACTGTAAGCGGTGTCAAGCACATTAAAATGAAAAAGATGCAGGAGTGTGGGATCTTTTGTTGAATAAGAAAGGTGCGCTACCTCTGAAACTGTTCGTTAAGTGATCTACAGCAAGAGCACAACACTGTCAATGAATTGAACACTCACTTTCCCAGTATGTATCGACTGAATGATCGCAGGCAGCAGCAACTGTGAATTAATGCTCTTGCCTTTGTTTGTCCGCCTGACTTTTCAATGTTCACAAATGTTAGCTTACACTGTAATGCACCGTGAGTGTCAGTCAAGGTTATTTATAGATCTAGTAGCATTTGGGCCCATGGCATCAGTCGAGCTTTTGTATACTTTTTATAGGTGGATACAAAGAGCATGCCACACTTCGTCGACACATTTCAAGAAGCTAGTAATAAAGTGACCAAGGCTTCACGGGTCGATTTTTTGATATGCTGCTAGCCTGACTCGCAGTATCGATAGTTGATTGCAGCTGTATCTTCTACTTGTCTGTTTTAACTGCAAATGCCGGAACGTTTTTTTGTCCGTCTAGTAGTAAAAAACTGCAAAGAAAACTGCATCTTTTTCAATAATTTTTATCATCAGATAATGTTTTATAATTCATAGATAAATGTTCATTTATGTGGAGAAGAGTATGCAACACCGAATATTAATTATGGCGAGCACCTTTTGGTAATGTTCCAACAGTGTTTCAAGTCGTTTAAGGATGGCAAAAAGAGCGTCCACCCATTTTGCGACCATTTTTCAGTGATTCCAAAAGACTGCAGGTCGATGAGCTTTAGCTGCACTGTTTAGTTGCAGTGTTCGATAGAGCTAAACAGGACACAGTAGAAGCATTCCCTCTGTCGGCCTTATGAGAGCCTTATAACAAATTCAGAAACACAGCTAACATTGTCTTAAAACTGGCATCTCTCTTCGGGAGCACCTGTATGGGAACACTGTGTACATCTGTGATCAGACATTCTCTTTGATGATTTTGAACAAGAGCTGCCTTCAGCCTCAAGTGACCGATGTAACATTATAAGGCATGCTGAGGACAGCAATAAGTGCAAATACACCAGATAGCTTTCTGCAAGAAAGAAGTGCAGCATTTCCCACTAAATTGTGGCCTGTGTGCCTCCCAGAGAAGCTGGTTTTGGCCCTTGCTGGTTTTGAGTTGTGCAGCCTAGTTTTAAAGGGATGCAAATATGGTGATACTAGTTAAATAATAAATTGCTTTGCCTAAAGCAAGAGAACAAATTTGTATACAGGTTGCCTAAATGTGAAGCATTCTTCTTGAATGACTGGGAGTTATCAAGCAGAAGTTATCTGCCTCATGCGCTTGCTCAAGAACTTGTGCCTCTGCACAAAAAATTGGAGGATGCTTAAGCTTCGCCTTTAAGAGTGGAACGTGATAGCGTTATCGGGCTCCATTCGCATCACATTTTTCTTTATGAGTAGGCTTCACTGCAACACAACGTGGGAAAGCCAGCTTATAAATACCAAGCTTACACTGATCCCCTTAAAGTCGGCTTCACTATTAAACACAAATGCATTACTGGGAAGTCATTTTTACAGGAGCAATTTAAGCCGTCTTATAACAAAATATGAAGGCCCTAGGAGCTTTTCTTATTACTTTATTAATTGTTTGCTGTTGCCCCGAGGCGTGCGCGTGTCCAAAATTTAGAAAGGCTCGGTTTTCAACATTCCCCTCAATGCTGCCTAGAACCAAAGTACAGCGAAACACCATCAGAATTGGAGGACGCTTAAACTTTCGCCTTTAAGAGTGGAACGCGATAGCATTCAAAGATCCCTGGCTGCTTATCAGGCTTTTTTCTCGTATATTCAAATTACAATTCGACGCTATCACACCTGTAGGTTGTGGTTAAGTCGTACTTTGGGATTTTTCTGACGGATTTTACTTTGAGAAATTCAATTTTTGTTCACTAAGGCCTTGTGCCACGCGGAGGGCCTGTGTGGTCGGGGTGCTTCGGGATGATGTGGTTCGGCATGATTATTTTCGCCAGACGCCGATGCTTAACGCCGAAGCCGACACCGACGCCGGATTTTCTGCGACACGAGGCCTTAACACTATCGCGTTAAAACTGCGGCTCTCTTACAACAGAATCAATAAGAACAGTCCTTGCATCTATCTCTCTCCCTCGAGACGCCAATAAGTTGTTAGCCTTTATTGAAAAGAAATCAATGTTCAATAAATTTCAAATAGTAAATTTTCGAATCAAATATGAATTAAATAACAAGGACTATTCGATTTATACTAAAAATTTCGAACATTCACACATCCCTACAAATAAACCTTCAGTTATCAACTGTGCATTGCTGTTATTCACTGTTGCCAACAATTCGTAGGTGACAAACATAGTGCAAGGACAATAAAAACATTTGGTGCATTTTGTCTGACTCACGTGTACTGGTGGCATTAAAAGGCCGTAATAGTGGTGGCCCTAAAAGTGTACGGAGCACTTGGGTGAACGAACTTTCCTTCATGGCCAAATCATGCAGCTTGTACACGCAAGTGCAGATAGTGCCTTAAAACTCCTGAATGCATGCTCTGGCTGGGAATATTATTTTCCACAGTCCCCATGCTCTCCAAGCTTTTGCAGTGAACTGTACATACCAACAGCACATAATTGCTGAAATATGCTTATGCCAATGTTTTTACTGTACGAGGAGGTACTTTTTCTGAACAGCAATATAGAGCTGTGGTATGTACACTTATCCCAAGTAATGTGTTTTCCTCCATTCTTTTGGCAGGTGTTAAATTTGATGACGGCAACACTGAGGCCAACCTTTTTGTGGCTTCATCTGACATGGGCGATGTATGCCACACAGTGCCCAGCATTCACCCTATTTACCGCATTGACTCAGCAGGACCAAACCACACAAAGGAATTCACAGATGCTGCAGGCCATCCATCTGCTCAGCCACCAACACTAGTTGCTGCTAAAGCCATGGCTTTAGCATGTCTTGACATTTTGCTCAGCCCGGATGTGCTCATACCTGAAGCTAAGGCAGCATTTGCTGCTGATATGGATCGATCAAATCGCGGCTGATTTGATCCATCCCTGAAGTCCCTATACCATAAGAATGGTCGATACTGCCTGCGATCAAAAATGCACTTCTAAATGTAAAATGTTGATTGGCAAAGGTGCTCACTGGTATGAGCAATGATTGTTGAAGGCTGATTATGTACCGTAGTGGTTAAATAAAGTTATGGGTTGTTTGTTATTAGACTCTTGTGTTCTCAATTAACTTTGCGCCATGTACAGCCTCCCGCATTTTTAGCTATATCACGTGAGAACACTATAATATGTTCGTACGTCGTCCTGAAGGGAACATCGCATTAGACGTCGACTCTTCTACAGGAGAGTGCTTAGTGCACTTGAGAGTACTTCTGCCGGTCTCGCTGATTATCGCCGCTTAAAGGTGCTAAAATGATGCGTGATGGACGCTCGCACGATATAGCTAAAAAGGGAGGCTGTACACAGTGAAAATACATGACCTTCTCTGATGTTCTTAGCAACACTGT
The DNA here is from genome assembly GCF_013339745.2 of Dermacentor silvarum. NCBI lineage: Eukaryota > Metazoa > Arthropoda > Arachnida > Ixodida > Ixodidae > Dermacentor > Dermacentor silvarum. Next base: position 78,469,585 of record NC_051154.1, on the reverse strand, counting down.
CTCTCCAATTGATGCTTGTGCTGCTGTTTTTCTTATTGATGCTATTCATTTGACACCTTTGTTAATTAAGTCTAAAAAGAACAGAAATGGAGACGGGTGTCTTTTGTGCTGTGCCAGCAGAGGAAGCGGGCAGCTAGACTTTTACCTGGTGATAAATGTGCAAATCCTAGATGTGGATGTTAGTGAGAAAAAAATGCTGCCATAGTTCTCTTGCCCCAGTATTGTTTTTAACATGCTTTTTCTAACACATACAAAATCCATGGACCCTTCGCAATAATTCAAGTGAAGCTCTCTGCCCAATGAAACCACTGACCTTTACTATGGTGTCTAACTCAAGGCTGATGTTGGCGTGGTACCTACATATTTAATCCCCAATTGTTGTGTGCTGTTGAGCTTCCGTACACCTTCCATGGCACAATAGTTGTGTGCAAGGACCATATACTAAGAGGAGCTATTTTGTCCTGCTAATGAAGTTTCGTGGTAAAGGAGTAGCCTGCATGTACATTGACTTTGAGGTCCCGAAGGACCCTAATAAAGCTTTACCATACCATACCATATAGGCCATCCACAGCCCATTGTTTTAATAGTGAAGACCTGTCTGCTAAACAACTCAAAAGGCGATATTTCTTTATTGGGTGTTGTAGTAACCCTCAACTGCAGCTGCACCAATCTCGTCCACAGAGCATATTATGCAACCGTGTTGATAACTTAGCGGGGAAAGTTGCTAAATTTAGCAATTTTTTTAGTTTTAGTCACCTTAACGACAACATTGCCTTTTTGGAGTCTTCACGAATTTTTTTGTGACTTTTTTGGTGATATATATAGCCAATAAATTTCCCTGGCAAAATTCCTCAACAGACTTTGGCTATGTTCAGTGCCTCACCTACATTTTATCCCAAGGGGAATATATCCACCTCCATTCATAAAGGCTTTTGAATACCTACGAAAGAGTTTATTACTGAGCCATCTGGCTGCATCAAAGTTTCATTGACAACTGTCTTCAATTATTAAAGTGGGGGATTCGAGACAAAATTATGGTTCTTGCTGGCCAAGATTCACAGCAAGTGTGCACAGAAGAAATCTTCCTGATGGATCACTTCGTAGTCTTAGATTTGCCAGCTTTTTAATTACCAATGCTGATTGGACGTTTGTAGCTAATTGCGAGCTCATAAAAAAAATAAACTATTAAACTGGATAAAAAGTCATTTAAAGCATGCTGGCACTAAGAGTTCTGTCCCATTTTGTGAAAGACGCTGAACCTGAGCATGTAACCATGCCTTAAGGGTATGTCATGTGGTGATGTGATGTTGCTTTCCAGCCAACTCTCTTGAATTTTCCATGATGTTTGTGAATTTAGGCTGGTGCTATAATCTTACTTCTACGATCTTGTGTCAAGTTTTATGAATAATAAGTTATGTTCACAACAAAAAGCTGTTGAAAGATGTGGTGGCACAAGATTGCAAAGAATGCACATAAAAAAAATGATTGTGCCTGTGCTGCCCTCTTGTGGCAGTGCAAGATGCTATATACAAGAAGGGTACTTATTTTCAGCAAGTTTATTCCGGCAAGTTCTTAAAGCAAGCAAACTTTGCATGCAGCAACATTGCATCAGCTAGTCTCTGAAGAAGTCACTGTGATCTGAAAACAATGTTGCTTGTCGGTGTATGCTGCTCCAAGTTTGCTGCTGCTTTTGTGCTGTGTCTAAAAGTAAATCATTATCCGACAACAGCTATATGGTCAGGGCAAACGTGAAAAGGAATGCGTGTCTGCAGAATTCTTAAGAATTTTAAAGTTGATGAGTTGACAGGTATGGACACATGCCATTACCTGGTACACTGGTTAAGCACTAAGCTTATTTGCGTGAGGCAGTTGTACCATGCTTGGTTTATGCTTGTCACCTAAAAGACGAAATGAAGTCACATGCTGCTGGTTGACAGCAGATTCTCATGATGCATAGAGGCCTGTTTCTTGTTTTTTATTGTTGCTGCAAGGCTTTTTCGTTTCTTCTTTGCAGCCATTGTGCCAATGGCCGCAAAGAAGAAACTTATGCTAATGTGCTTCAAAAACCTTTTATCCATTTTGAAAACCGATTTATTAGGAGCTCACTACCAGCTGTAAACGTCCAATTATTGGCATATATCCATGCTAATTGGCATTGGCAGCCTAACATAAGTGACAAAAAAGTAAATTAGCAAATCTTAGCTATATAATTAAACTGCTAAATTATCTATCAATGTTTTCCTTTGTTCGCCCCTGCTGTGAATCTTGGCCAGAAAAAATTATCATTGTGTCTCACATCAACTATGTTTAAAGGGGTCCTGAAACAATTTTGACGATATTGTGCTAACCTACTGAGGTATTCCATGTCGGTCCCTAAGTGGGAGATGCCCATTACACGCTAAGCGCGTCCTGCAGGACCTAAATGAAGTTTTGCCAGTCTAGTCATTAGGGCAGGTCCTTAACGTAAAGCATGTGATTGTAAGGTTTTAAATATGTGCATGACTACCGATCGCAGCGCCGCCGTTCCCCCGAGTTTTCAGCTGCCCTGTCACCATCTATGAAGTAGGCGTGCGTGTTGTCAGTCAGGCGAGTTATCCGATTGGCTGCTCACGTTGTGTCATCAATAATTTTTCCAAGTTTATGGGTGAACAAAGGTTAAGAATAGCTTGAATGCTGATTAAATTGTTTCTATAAAACAAAAAGTAACAGAAAGAGAATACACCATGACAATTCATCACTACACTCAAGCGCTTCTGGCACACAGCAAGTGTCATCTGCTTGTGTTACAACGTGCTCTGTGTTGACGTGAGCTCACGGTCAGTGTTGGTCTTGAGGTTTCTTTTCACGAGAACTATGAATCACCCTTGTTGTGTTGTGGACTACAAACCTAGCAATTGGCGACATGTGAAGCTGCGACATCGTGTCCCTCTGCAAGGCAACAGGCGAGCGGAGTGGCTGCAGCGCATCAGGTTGTCAGTATCTGATCGGCACCAAGATCTACACGTTTGTGGCAGGCACTTCACGCCGGAGGATTATTACCACAATAGAGAGCTTTAGCATGTCCATTATTCTGGCAAACACAGGCTGACTGGGGGCTTAGCCAGATGGGCAGAGGCAAAAACCTGCATATCCTACAGGGTGCAGCCACCTGGTGGCACAGAGCTCAACCAGACAAACACAGCACTAATATAGCAGTGACCAAGTGTATTCAACTTTGCTGCTGATGTAAATTTTCAGCAGCGGCGTAATCGCGAACACATTGACTTTTTAAATGTTTAAAATGTTTTACACTGGTTACAACAATATTAGGTCTGTGCTTAGTTGATTAAGCTCTGCACCACCACGTGGCTGCACTGTACAGGCTGCTTAGACCGCTCACGTTTACGCTAAGCCCCTTTATCACAGAGGCAGTAGTATGGAGAGGCTTCCACTCATCCGTCAAAACAGCCAGCTCGCCTGTGTTTACCGGAATAACAGACACGCTCAGCACTGCGACAGAACACTCGCTATGTGCGCTGCTTAGATTGCACTCGATGGGGATCGACAGCCAGGCGGCTAGTGGAGAGGTTGGAGAGGCTTTGTGCACTGGCTCCAAGACACCGGAAGAAGACAACATGACTTCACATCATGACACAGAGCCAGTGAACGTGGAGCTTAGCCCTGATCACTCGGCGAACAAGTTGAGGAGAAAAAGAATGGCTAGGGAGGAGATTAACTTGTAATCGTCCGTAGCTCGTCTGCACTGATGTCGTGAGTGGTGGTAACAAAAGCGTGTTTTGCTGTAGTTCTGCCAGATGTGCTATATGGCACAAACCATTAAGGGGGGAAGTGATGCTTTCAAGATATGAGACAGGAGAAACTTGTTAATCACCTTTTACACTGTGTAACCTGCAGTAAACAGTGGATACTGTAGGGTTTGGGGTACCGTGGTCTTGGAGCCTGGCGTCAAACAGAGGGCCGCTCTCCAGCCTACACAGCTGGTGCACCTCGAAATGGGTAGCTGGCCTATGTATGCTACTGGGGCATCACACAAAGGCTAAGTTGGCCCACGCCATCGTCTGTATTTTCACGACAAGAGTTGCTTCCTCGGTGATACGACGTCGGGGGTTGGAGGAATAGAACAGAGGTTTATTTGCATGGAAAGGCAAACTCATTTACAGAGAAAGTCATACTTGTATACAGTGAAAGCTCGATTATACGAATCTCACGGGGTCACGAAAAATATTCGTATTAGCCGAAATTCGTATCATCGAAACACAATTAAAACTACAGTCGAATCTCGATAATTCGAACTCGAAGGGGCCCGAAAATTTGTTCGAATTAAAAGGACGTATTTTTGACGCATTCGTGCACCATAGCACGATGCACGAACGGTGCGAGTCGTGAAATATCGCGGCGCGCAAGCGCATAGCAAGCGCGGGCCACGAAACTGCCCACGCCGGCTAACGGTCGCTTCCCGATAACGGCAGAAAACGAAGCTTCGGGGAGCGGGCGGCGCCGGAACACGGGTGCGCGCGGAGACCGTCGAAGGTGAGGGAGGAGGGCGGCAGGGAAGCGGATTTGGCCGCCTCAACTCCGCCGCTTCGGTGGCTCCTCTCGCCCTCCCTCTCAACTCCCTCGTAGCTCTCTCACCTTCGACTCCGTGCGCACATCTCCGTGCGCGCCCGCCGCCGTGCTGGCGCCAGCTTATTTTAGCCGCTCCCTGAAGTTTCGTTTTCTGCCGTTATCGGGAAGCGAGCGTTTGCGGGCGTGAGCAGTTTCGTTGGCCCGACTGCGCCTCCGCCGCTGCTTCCCTCTGCGCTGCTGCCGCAGCGTGCAAGGTCAACATGTGACTAGAAAATAGAGGAGAAGGGTTCACTGCCATTTTATCCGCGTGGCTGAAACGTCGGCACTAGTGTGTGCTAGAATACGGTTGTCTAGAACACTCTAGTCGGCACGTACACGCTTGTTCCGGCGCGATGCAGAAACGGCGACCTTGCAATTTGAGAGAGGGTGAAATTTCCGCCGCGGGTTCTTTTTTTATTTTATTGCGATAGCAATTATATGGACACTCAAAAGCAGATTTCTGCCGTCGGCGTCGCCGTCGCCGTCGCCGTGAGGTTCCGTATGACGTCATTTGGAGAAGAAATCGTCGCCGCGCGCCGAACGCTGTATGTGCGAGTGAAAGGGCGCGAGGGGCGCGTCTTTCACGGGGAGTGAACGCACGGCGGAGAATAAACGCGCGTTCTGCGCCGTGCTCGCTTAAGGGCTGCAGAAGTAGGCGTCTCTGTTCTCCTTCACAATCACCATGTATGTAGAGCAAACGCGCCTTCTTCCGACGAGCGAGAGGCCGTGGGGGAGGGGGAGGGAAGGGAGGCGACGTTTAGCTGCGGCATCAGAGGCTCCGGCAACAGTCACCAACGCCGCACGCATTTTGAGCGAACGCGGGCAAAACGCGGATGGCGTCGACAACAGTTCTGCGTGTTGCCGATGCTGCTGCATGTCCAAGTTTATACAGCTGATAAAGCTAATATCATTACTCCGTATAGCTCTCTACAAGTTTGCTATCGCAATTGATGCTTCACCTTTCAGGTGAAACTGCGACAACTTTTTTTTTTTTTTTCCCGTTCCTTCGCGCGCGGCATTGAGGGGTCTCTCCTGAGCTTTTGCTCCATGGCGGTGTCGGAGCAGTGCCGGTCGGAGGCGCCGCCGCGTGATTTGGCGCGCTGCTAAGAGCATTGTCGGTGCGCGGTATGTTCGAAATAAGCGTGTTCGAATTAACGAGATTCGACTGTAGCTAAATTAAGAGGTGAACTCACTCAGGCACATGTACGTAAAAAGCATTTATTTCTTGAAGAAAAAGTGTCTAATGTCCTTCTATCTCGGTAGACATAGCTCGCTGCGACTAGGTAAAATGGCGCAAACACAACGCCGAAAAGGAAGAAAAGTACAAAAGCGCCACCGCTTCAAACTCTTCGCGCCCAGTCGCGGAGTCCGCGCTGTCCGGCGCCGCGTCCGCGCCTCCGCACCAAAAGATAACGGGAGAAAGCGCGTGACTGCGCGCTGTTCTCTTTCGCGGCCGTCAGTGGGGCGGCGTTTATTCGTATCAACCGACGCAGGCCGAAAATCGATTCGTAACAACCGTTCTCTAGCACGTTGCAAAGTAATGAGGCTCGGCCGGGACCACAGAAAAATTCGTATCATCCGAAAATTCGTATTAGCCGTGATCGTATCATCGAGCTTTTACTGTACTGGCGGAAGCACAGAGCATATCATTATCGTAGCCCACAGCTACATCGTTCTCGGAGCAAAAGCTAAATCATTCTTGCAGAGCACGCTAAATCATTCTGGAGGAGCACACTTGCTAGCACACAAGATAGCTCCTTAAATCCCATCCGTCTTCCTTAGGTCGCTTGCAAGAAAAATAGGTAATGTTATCATCGACTAATCCAATGGCCTGTTGCCGTTGCAAAACACCGCCTTCAAGGAGGAGAAGTTCGTGGAAAGGTGACTGTGGAAAGGGCAGTGCAAGTGCACCAGTCACACATTGTTCCACTGACAACCGGTGAGAGGTACATTTCCCAAATATTATTGCACTGCATGCAGTAGGGAATTTACTATCCCGTGTTAAATGCAATGAAAGATGGCTTGCTCTTGCTTCCACAATGTAGTCGTGCAGCGTCATCGCAAGCAGCTGGACCCACAACAGCTAGTGGCAGATTTGGTGATCGCGAGAACATTCTCAGTAATACAATTATTGCTCATTTGAGTTAAATAAATGAAAAATATACATATATGTCTGTGATCTCAAAAAAACTGCAAGACCATTTCATCTTTGCACTGCCAGTCTACACACGACAATTGCACATTGCTGCATCTGCTGTACGTGGCCTCCGAGATGAAAAGTGTAGCGTAGATGCTGTGGCCACCATGGGGTGCTGTCTTACTGCTGAGACATTCAACCTTTGGGCAGGGCCAGTGATCCTCCTTGGCTATGAACTCGTGCCAACAAGCTAAAGTCAAAAGCTTGGTATAACAAAACCTGATGTGACAAAATTTTCGATTTAACGAAGTGCTTTTGATTCCTCAGCAGGAAACCTGAAAGCAACAAAGGAAACTCAACATCTGGCATGATTGAATGCAATTTTGGAGCAAACTATAAGTAAGAAACACTTAATGGGAATCCTAGCTGTTGTGTTCAAAATGCCTAACATTTATTCACGTACTGCTATACAGTAAATTCATAACCATGTTGGTTTAAAGTAGATCATATTTTTTACAAAACTATGCACTATCAATTTCAGGGTAAAATTTTTAACTGTTGTTCCTATATACTTTTTTTAGCAAAACACCATTTGATGCATTGAAGCACAAAAGTAACTGAACCATTAATGTATTTCTTCACAAAGTTTGGGAATTAATATTTCAGTGTCACCTTGAGAATTAAACTGATTTCATCTTGAGAATTCCTTCCAAGTTGACCCCCGGCTACAATTTGTAAATTGAAATATACGACATAAGGTAATCAGTTAAAAACTTAATTAGTCATTTTGATTTAATTACTCGATTATGGATTTAGATTTCTCATACATGTATATTATAATTGTCCACCTCTTCGCGTAGACCAGCTCGATAAAGTACTAGAAAATTGTGCCACGGCCGCTGGATAAAAAAAAAGGTGTGGCCTGCCGCGTCGGGCGGTTGCAATGGGAGCGAATGTGAAAGCCGTAGTTGCATTGTCGGCCACTTGGCTGGGCCGAACGGCGCTAGCCATCGGCAATGAAACGCGTCGGCTTGCACGCGCGACGGCGTTCCAAGCGCGTTCTTGACGCATTTGCTATGCCGATGCCAGACAACAGCCTCCGACGTGTGGCACCGCGTCGGATCACACCGTTTTCGATGCACGCGGCAGGCCGCACCTTTTTTTTAACCAGCGGCCGTGATTGTGCTATCTGCCACAGATGATATTTAAAAATAGCTTAAAGTCTTCGCAGAAACACTTCGTATTTTTCAATACAACCCCAAAGGACATTTACCAAAGTCTCAATTGGGAGGTGCAATTGATCATGGCTTTGCAAGGGGTGTGGATGCGCATTAAACATCAAGTATTGCATTTTGTATTTCTCAGTACTACCACGCTACTTGCAATTCTACCTGCACCACGAGACCTACAGTGCGTCTCAGTATACTGAGGGTGTGAAGGAAGCCATCACAGGTATATATGCTTGAATGTGAGCGATGACATCAACTTAATGAAGTCAATCTGTTCTTGTGTATTCCTTCAACACAATTATGCAATATTATCACTTGCATATATGGATAAGTAACATTTAGTATCTATGTAGTATAATGTACGTAATATCACATAATGTCAATACACTTTGCATTACCTTAGGCCAGTAGCGCACCCAGGATATCTGCCAGGGGGGGGTTGACAGTTTGCCAATACCATCTAAACAGCACTAATTTCGATTTCTTCACGGGAAATTGCCAATAAAATGCGCTTTTTGCGAGTGTGCAGACGATTGCGCGTCTTACATCTTAGTTGCAGTACTCAAATGCGTAAGGAAAGAAAAGGGGTTAATCAAAAGGGGGGGTTAAGTCGGCCTCAGGGGGGGGGTTCCAACCCCCGAATCCCCCCCCGTCGGTGCGCCACTGCCTCAGGCATTTACTGAGTGTTGCATGAAAGCACCGGGTATACATAACTCTTCTAGCTAGCTGAACCTCTGGCTAATTTCCGGTAAGATTTCACATATCGTGGTTTCACAAACCCAAAATGTTTGTCGTCTGTGACGACGCCTCTCAGAAAATGTTGATTGTGTTGCAAAGGAATAGGGGCCTTACAAAGTAACGATATGTGCACACCATCTGTCACCGCTACGGTGAAAGGCACATTCCACCATAGTGACGACAGATGGCACCACCGTTCTATTGCATATACTTTTTGAGTGGTGCCCATGTGGTGTCGTCAAAGACGATGTGCACTTTGACATTCTGGATGAAACGGGCAAATAATGCTCACTAACATGACCATTAGCTGAGTCCTCTGCAAAACTCTGCCAACTTTGTGGGAAATTTGAACGGAATGAATGAAAATAGTATAGCCTCTATCCATGCAACACTCTACATCAAATAATCTTCGCGTCCACCAATTCTCACAACGTGTAGGGCCGAATTTCTTTACAGCGGAGCTGTTAGAACCTCGCTCTAATGATCATTCAGTCGTCCACAGCCCATCGAAACCGCAGTGTAGAAAGTGTAATTTTCATGCTACACTGCAGCTATAAAAAATGGCTTCGTGTAGGTGGGCGGAGCTACACTTTCTACACCAAGTAAAAAAAAATGGTGACTTCCTACACTAGCTACACTCGTGCAGCCAGTGTAGGTAAAAAAAAATGGCCCTACTAAGTGTGTGGTTTGCCACTACTTTACTAGGCTTTCCCCAGCCCCGATGGTCTCTGGTGTTTGCGACAGCAGAGCTATGCATAATTTTATTGCGATAGCAATTTTATGGACACTTCAAGCGAATTTTTGCCGTCGCCGTGGCCGTGAGTTTCCGTATAAAGTCCAAGGGCGATAAAATCATCGCCGCGCGCCATATGTGCGAGTGAAAGCGCGCAGGGGACGTGCGCTTTCACGGAGAGCGAACGCACGGCGGAGAGCAAACGTGACTTCTTTTGTCGCGCAAAAGGCCGTAGGGGTACGGGAGGGAGGGAGGGGGGGCGACGCTGTGCTGCGCCACCAAATGCGTATCTTGCAACCGGGCGCAAGGGGAACTGGCGACAATCTCCCATGCAAAAGGAGGAAAGCGGGAAGGCAGCGCGGGAGTGAGGCGGGGTGGCTTCTATTCTGACAACTGCGTACATTTGTGCAGATGCAGGCTGTCGCGCGCACCGTATCTTGAAAGCGATCTCCACGCGGCTCTGACCTTTGTATGCACTGTGCTTTCGCCTCTTAGTTTCTGTTGAAGCGATAGACTGCACGAATCTTCGCTCGCTGCGGCGGCCGCGCTTGCATATGCTCACGCCAGCATTTTGACAGTGGTCGTCTGCGGTCATCAAGTGGGATCTATTCATGTTTGCTTGTGCGCGTCGACACCACGCTTGTTAATTAATTCATTTAGTAAGCGAATGTGTCCAAGTTTATGCAGCCGATAAAACTACTATCCCTACTCCGTATCGCTCTCTACTAATTTGCTATCACAATTGATGCTTTGCCTTTTGGGCGAAACTGCGACATTTTTTAACACGTTAGCATGTGTCAAAGTGGGGAAAAAGTGTGTGTACTCTACTACGTGACCGACTTCCCACACTGCACACACACAAATATATATATAGTACAACTGAATGTGGTCTATTCCTCATCACCGTCAGTGCACTTCGCTCCTGGAAGAGTCAGGACGTGTGTCCAGTGAGCTCCAGAACATTCTGCAATGTGGTAAACGTGGTTTAAATCATGGATCTAGGACCTCACAGAGGTGTCACGTACGTACGTAATGCTAACGCATTTCTCTCGCATTTACCGCTAAATTACCACTGTTTTACAGCGCAGCTGCTAAGGGCTCAATTCGATGGTCGCGTCCGGATGTAGAAAAACACTCTCATTGGCTGTATGCTATGTGTGCGAGTGAAAGCGTGCGAGGGCGAGGGGCGCGCGCTTTCACGGGGAGCGAACGCACGGCGGAGAGTAAACGCGACTTCCCAGTGGAAGGGGAGCGGTGAGCGAGCAGGGCATCGAGGCACCCTAGACTGTGCGTGTGCGTGCCCGCTCCTCTCACTGCGGCGCATGCGCGCAGCCCTGCCGGCCTCTGCCACGTATCTGTGCCGCGGATCCTCTCTGGGCCCTCGCCCCCCTCAGAGTCGCCCCGCTAAGCCACAGCGGAGCGGCGGGCGATTTTCGGAGCGGACCTTTCGTAGTTGCAGCGCCCTCTGGCCAAATAAAAAAACTGTTTTGTCACTTTTACAATGCACAACGAATACATATAACTTATTTGTTCATGAAGTATCTAGACGGGTGCTTGTAATGCGTTACCGGTCCATTTTATTGAGTGGAAAATGAAGCTTCGACTTGGTGAACGCCACGTGATAGCCAGCGAGGTTGCATTTCGAATCCAATCCAATCCTTTCTAACGCCAATGCCAAAGTTGGTTCTTTATTCTATGCCAATGCGCTGGCGACGTTTTTGTTAGCTGTGCTGTTCACTTTATTTCCTTAAACTACCAGTTGGAGGTGTATTACACAACTTATTCGCGCTCGCTCGACTAGTACCTCGATGCAAGGTGCTTCGATGTACGCGCGAGAGAGGGCGGCTAAGCGGAGCGTAAAAACGCTAAACTAAAACTGTCTCTTATCAGTTGCCCTTACGACTCGCCATGGCCCGGCCGCGTGCCGTTCGTTCGGAGGAACAACGCAACGAGTGACGGGGAACTGACGACTCAATCTCCCACGCGAAAGGAGGCCAGCGGGAAAGCAGCGCGGGAGGGAGGGATTGCGGCTTCTGCTCTACGAGCTTGCGAGCAACTTGAACTTTGCGCGGCGCCAGGCGGTCGCGGGCACCGTATTTTGAAAGCGATCTGCAACAGGGCTCCTACCTTAATTTGTATGCGCTGTGCTTTCGCCGCTCAGTTTCCGTTGAAGCGATATACCGCATGAACCTTCGCCCGCTGCAGCGTAGCGTGAGCGCGCTTGCTCACGCCAGCGTTTTGACAGCGGTTGTGTGCGGTCGCACAATGTGAAGAACTGTTGTCGACGGGGCAGCGTATTGCCCGAGTTCGCACCGAACGCGCACGGCGTTGGTGACGTGTTTATGAAGAACGTGCCAACCTTTGTCGTAAACATGGCGGTGTATCCGTAGCGACCATAAGGCCATGGTCCCTGTGGTCACTAAATAAATGAAAACCACCGGTTCACATATATTTTCAAATAACCAATTAATAGTTCAAATAACCAATTACACCATCCATCTTAATAGTCATAATTGGAAATACATAATTCCCACCATAGTACAGCTTCGCTGGTCTTCCATCTCTGAGCACGAGGTCGCGGGATCGAATCCCGGCCCCGGCGGCCGCATTTCGATCGAGGCGAAATTCAAAAACGCCCGTGTGCTTGCGTTGTAGTGGCGTGCGTCTAACGCACGCGTTGTAGTGCACGTTAAAGAACCCCAGGTGGTCAAAATTAATCCGGAGCCCTCCACTACGGCGTGCCTAGAGTGTACTAGGCGTGCCTCATGATCACAACTGGTTTGGCACGTAAAACCCTAGAAAGAAGAAGTCTTCCATCTCTACCCCAGTGGAAGGGCTGACAGTTTTTTTTTTTTAATTTTTAGTGAGTCTGGTATATCGTTTGAGCTTCTGCGTTCGAATCAAATAGTCATGCACCACAGCGGTGTACCCTGCATCCCCGTACTCGATTGCACAGGGTGCAAGGCAAGGTGCCGCCGCGGTGAGCCTTGCAGTGCAACCCGGCGCACCACAACCAGCTGGCACCACCTGGACCTTTTCATTTGTGCTGCTGTGCACTTTTTCGGAATCGAACAAACCCGGCACAGAGTATCTGGCGGAAAACGGAGGAAGATATGTGAGAGGGCAAATATAATTACACATCTAGCGCCACTATGTTCATAGCCAACGTTACCGTTCATAGCGTAATCTATGCTCATAGCGTCATCCCAGCATACACGAAAAGGAACATGTATTTTCAACATGGCCTCTGAGATTGCGTGGCGCACAAGTTTGTCGCGAATCGCTGACGCTCTAGCACCTGGGTAGGGTGGCTGGGTCTGGGTGGCGCCGCTGGCACCGCTGGCTACTGGTGCATGCTGTGGCGGCCATGTGGCGGCTGTGACCAATGCATTGGTACGGCAGTGGGCTCGGTGGGCTGTTGGTGCAGGTGCAGTGTGCTACCAGTCCACTGCGTGCGCGGTAGCGTTATGGTGGACGCTTATAAAGCTTCGGTGGTTGTGCAAAGCCGTAGTAAATGTGGCTAGGCTGGTATTGTGGAAGGCGTGACATGCGCCCCAGCCGAAGAGCTTCAAAATGCATGTCCGTGTCAGCAGTAACGACATGTCGTTTGGTGGGACCATGAACCTAGCGACAAAAAACGAAGTGCGTATCTTCTCTAGTGAACGCGAATTGACATGTTGAATTTCCTCGCTCATGTGCCTAGAAATCACTTTCCTGTGGAAGTGATCTGTGCGCCAGTTTCATTTTCTTGTACTGTGCCGCCACGCATGTGGAGACGCTTTGCGCTCGACACGATTGCGCATTTTTGGTCCTCTTCGAAAGGATTTTGGAAGTGAATAAGACGAAAACGGTCATTAAGCAGACCTTTCTGCACGGTTTGTGTAATTGCGGTTGTGAGCGATGTTGGTTTTTAAATTGTAGGTGTTCTGTTGCACCTCCAAACAGCGGGGCAAGTGTGTTGTGTACGCATGAACGCTTCAGTGACCCTATTTCTGGCTTGTGACAATATTCGAAGCCCCCTTCTAAAAAAACTAAGAGTTGTCCAAAATTTATCTGTGAAATGACTTAGAGCAACATTTTTGTGCACCGTGGTGTATTAAACGTTACCACAACAGAGATACCGTTATGCAGCATAACGCATAGATTTGTATTTGACTTTGGTCTGGGTGGGTGCTGTATGAACTAAACGACATGTAAGGCTTCGAAAAGAAAAGAAAAAAATGGGCCTCTTGGTGAATTATTATGTGCTGCCAGTAGCGCACCCAGGATCTCTGCCAGGGGGGGGGGTTGACAGTTTGCCAATACCATCTAAACAGCACTAATTTCAATTTCTGCACGGGAAATTGTAAAAAAATGCGCTTTTTGCGAGTGTGCAGACGATTGCGCGTCTTACATCTTAGTTGCAGTACTCAAATGCGCAAGGAAAGAAAAGGGGTTAAACAAAAGGGGGCTTAAGACGGCCTCGGGGGGGGGGGGGGGGGGGGGGATTGTTACAACCCCGAACCCCCCCCCCGTCGGTGCGCCACTGTGTGCTGCAGCCTGCAAGAAAACGCTATAGGTACTTGTCAGCACCATCAAAAAGTGCGATAAAATAGACTTCATGGGCTTCTGTTGTGCTACTTATGCAAGCAAGTGCTGGTTAATTATTAGAGCAGCAGTGTTGGAGAGATTCTAATGCCAGTGATAGACAAAATGCAGATGTTGAAGAGTTTTGCTGTTTGTATGTTTGTAATCAGACGTAAGTCACCACTACACACATGCTGCAGAAGAACCACTGTGTGAATATTTTATCCATCCTTGTAGATTGTAGCCAAGGAAGGCTACTTTTTTGTGTGCTTCATTGTGTGTGGGAAAGAAAAAAAATGTTTTATTGAGGTGGTCGTCTTGTAATGTGCTCTGTATGCTTTTGCAGGTAGAGCACGAGTGGAAAGATATGCCTAATGGGGCATCCACTGTTCCTGCCAGTCGATTTCATAGCTACCATGGACGTAACCTCATTTTGTGTGACAACAACATGGTTGCCTACCGCAAGACAAGCTTTGCCCATGCCTTGGCGTTCTCTGAGCAACCACTCCTTCCAGGCGAAATCTTTCTTTTAGAAATCGCACAAAATGAGCGAGGATGGAGCGGCCACATGCGACTTGGCCTAACACAGCACAATCCCGGTTGCCACTTCCCACTGCCCCAGTATGCTTTGCCAGATTTAGCCAACATGGGCCACTCCTGGGTTTTTGCCATTCACAACTCGGAACTGGACTCTGAGCATCTTGGCAGTTCACCTTACGAACGGCTTGACCCTTCCACATCAGTTTTGGGTATGTTTCTTTGATCTCTCTCTCCAGCACAGTTGCGTGTGTGTCGTCTTCTAGTTAGCTGAACATGCCATTGATCTTGGCATGGGGTTCATTTCACTTTCTATAAACTGCTAAGTTTTTGCGTTCTTGTCACTAGTAATGTTTAAAGGTTTTCTTTCTGTAGGGAGTGGGGCGGAGGCCCACCTGTTAGTGATAGACAATTGTGGATGTAGAAGATCAAGAGACTCGTTATCCCACAGTTTTAGCACTAGGAAAGAACATTTGCCAAAAGATAAGTAGCAATCACTGAAATGCGCTGCAAACTTTCCAGCAGACAGTTAAACCTGCCCCATATGGCGTGCTCTCCATGTGCATATCCAGTTTGTCTTCTGTTTCAAGTTATTTACACCTGTTTATGGCTGAACCTACCAGCAGTATTAGGGACAAAGTATAGTAGTGTGGTTTGCTGGGCCAGTTGGTGCATGGATGACAGTATAGGGGGTTCCAGCAATTACAGACGCGAGCAGAAGAAAAAGAAACGCACAGGACAACGCTGGACTTAAAACTGAAGTTTATTGTGAATACATTCCACAAAACTTCGCTACGCATGCGTAGAAAATCAAGAGCAGTAACAAGATTTTTAGTCAAAGATCAATGCAAAACAATCTAGCCCCACCCCTCCCGACAGGACCACAACACGTGCATTAGCGTGGTAAATTTAAAAATTTAATTTCCTTATCAGTGAGATGGACCGAAGGTTCACTCACACATTGATGCGCGCCCAACTTTATCATGTGGAACGCTTCGCTTATTTCTCTTTCCAGTCTACTGCGCTCTCTCCCTACAATCGAAACACTATCAAAAACTGGACAGCGTCCGCATTTTTTGCAATGCAAGGGCAAGTTCCCTCCAGTACCAGTTGGAAGCAAATTGCGGTGCTAACGCATGCGCATGTGTCGCCCAAAAAGTCCAAGGCTCTAGCAATTAAACTCCTCAAGAAACTGTAGCTTGAGGGCTTACAGAAAGCCATAAAACAAAGTAAGGAAGATGTTCTATGTGTGTTTTTTGTGGCTAAGACTCGCAAGCCAGAGGTCCTGTTTCGGGCTATCGTCACAGAAGGTGGCTCATGGCAGATAGTGGTTAATGGGTTCTTGCGGAGTACATTGAAAACTCTGGATACTTCAGATCCTTTTGGCGTCGAGAGCTCCTTGGAAGTCGTGGATTGGTTAAAGTCAAGTGGAGATATGTGCCAGTGCTGCGATGTCTGTAGACATTGAGGACTTCTTTTATTTTATCCCGCGCGAGGACCTGTTTACGGCTGTATGTAATCTGATTGAAGAACGACGGGAAGTAGCCTTTATGAATTTATGCGCTTCGTCACTTGATTCTGTTATGGAACTTCTCACCTGTAAAATACTGTAGTGTCTTAACAAGGATGTCTTCATTCAGAGAAAGGGCATCTGCATCGGATCTGAGGTTGCTCCTGTTCTGTCACATTTTTTTTTTTTTTATCAAAGTTTGACAGTAATGTAATTCACAGGTTGCAGGACAAACGAATTGTTTGAATTTTGAGGTATGTGGATGATTTTTTAGTGATTTAAGGTTAAATTCTGATGATCGCCTAGAATCAAATGCAGAAGGATTTAAACTTAAACACGTCGTCTTGGTACCTTAGGTTCACTTGTGAACTCTGGAAAGAAAACTGAATTAGATTTCTTGATTTGGAAATTAAATTTCCAAGTGAGAGTCATGTATGTTGGCGTTACTGCCCTAAATCGAAAAAAGCACTCCTCCGGTACGAATCGTCCCACTCCAAATTAATATTAAAGCGAGGTATAGCTTCCTTGTGCTTCGAGAGTGCCCTAAACAGGAGCAGCACCCACTCTTTGCATTTGATGCCCAGAACGCGAGGTTAACATCGGCAGGGTATCCGACCTCACTTTTGAGGGCTGTGGCTGAAACCTTGTTTAGGAAAATGACAACAATGAATCCTTGAAAAGAAAAAAGGTTTGTAGTGACACTGTATTTGCGTGGCCTGTCCTCATAACCTTAAGAGTCTGGCCAAAAGGAATGGCATAACGCTGGTGTTTTCTGTGCCGAGCAAGTTGGCAGGGTTGTGCAAAAGCATCACAGGAGAGAAAAAACATGTGCGCAGTAGTAGTGGAAAAAAGCACACCACTTCTTTCACAAAAAGTGTGCATCTTCGGTCGTGTATCACATACCTCTCGGATGCAGATGGTCCTACGTTGGCCAGACAGGCTGTTGCATCAGTGAGCGCGTGTGTGAGCACCGCAACTTGCTTCCAATTGGTACTGGAGGGAACTTGCCCTTGCATTGCAAAAAATGCGGATGCCATCCAGTTTTTGATAGTGTTTAGATTGTTGGGAGAGAGTGCAGTAGACTGGAAAGAAATAAGCGAAGCATTCCACATCAGAAAGTTGGGCGCACATCAATGTGCGAGTGAACCTTCGGTCCATCTCACTAATAAGGAAATTTAATTTTTAAGTTTACTGCGCTAATCCACGTGTGTGGCCTTGTCGGGAGGGGTGTGGCTAGTTTTTTTTTTTTTTCGTTGATCTTTGACTAAAAACCTTGTTACTGCTCTTGGAAAAATGCATGCGTAGCGGAGTTTTATGTAATGTATTCGCAATAAACCTCAGTTGTAAGTCCAGTGTTGTCCTGTGCGTTTCTTTTTCTTGTGCTCGTGTCTGTAATTGCTGGAACCCCCCTGTACTAGGACAAAGCTTTCTTCAGCAAATCCAGACCAGAGGCAGAATGCTAGAGAGTGGGGGGAGAGGATTGGGGTGTGTGCGGAAAAGCATGCACCCCGATGGGCAGATGCAAGCAAACTGCACTGAGTAAGCTATAGTAATTCAACCTATAATAAGCAACCTATAGAAATGAATAGGTTCGGCTGTTTACTGTGGTTGCAGCACTGTTGACGGCGATAGTTCGTAAAAATTGTCCAAGATACTGTCGTGTAACTGCAGCACTGGGCGCACTTAAAGGCCAACTACAGCAAAATTTTTGGCTACGTAATAAGCCTAAGCTCAGATAGTGCAAAAAATAGAACAGCCTCCATGCAAAATTTTGCGTTTAAAGTACGAGTGGATGGATCACAAAAGACTTGCAAAAGTATGTGTTTTTGACCAAAACTGTAGCAAAAAAAATGCTATTATTGTTTGCCGGAAGTGGTGCATGACTGAGAATGTGCGACTCCTCGGCATGTCCTCCAAGATTAGACACCTCCCACACCCATGGTGCACTGATAAATGTCTCGGGCGACATGCTGACACTTTCCCCTTATCCGTTAACCACTAAGTGCACATGTCGTCACTTTAGGTGCTATTTAAAGGCCACAAATAAGAAAATGAGAGAATTACAACCCCGGCAGCTTTAGCTCAGATTGCTTCTGAAGTATATACTACAAATTTATTACCAATTTAGCCAAAATGAAATTTCGTTGCAACTCGGCTGCTGCAGCATCTTTGCCATGTTTGCAAAATTAGCAGGGTCTACTATACATGTCAGTCTTGATGTTGTAGATCAAGCCATTTGTGGGTGAACATAATGCAGTAATTTTGCAAAAATGTACCATTCTCTAATGCTACTAGCAAGGCGAGGGCACATAAGGTTAGGAGGCAGTGCCATGGGATGGCGGGACCACCTGAAGTGCGCGGTGCTCATAGATTAATAAGCTACATCTGGAAAAACATGCATTTGGAAATGTGCCTGAAGAGTGTACATATCCATGTCATGTGTACCAGTTTGTGAAGCAGTGATGAAAGTTGGTGAAACTTAAAAGTTTTGCTATCTTTAAATGGTGTACACCCCAAAAACATCCATTCAAACTTTGTGCTGGGAGATGTACTGATACTATGCAAGTATGGTCATGCCCACGAACAGCAACTGCAGTGTGAAATTAGTGGAAGAGATCTGCAGTTAGCTGGGAGCATCAAATTGGTCACATGTCGCAGATTTCTGTAATCGTAAAGAGAGTGCATTGCAAGTCAGTATGCATCAAGCCAGTTACCAGTTCCGTTCTGTTGTTGCCTTCCTTCAGATGTGATTTATTGGGTGGTGCATTGCTATTTGCAACACATTTTGTTGGTTTTACACTTTGAGGCCATGTAGAGAGGTGGTGTTATGGATTCATGTTTTCCAAAATAGGGTGTTGCTTCAATGAAACCGTTTGAGTACATATACCGTATTTTCTGGACTATAAGTCCCGTTTCCCCCACCCTAAATTTTACTCGGTGGTTCTTATACGAGGGTTGTTTTATAAGTATGGTAAAAATACAAGAGATGGTGCTACAATTTTGTTTTCTTCTAGGTGGCGTGCGAGAAGCACCCTTCATATGACGGCAGAACTTGTTTATGCTGGTACCGACAGTTAGTAAGCTTCTGACAGCTATTGGCACTGAGCTCTGTGGTGATTCCCGCCAAAATGAAAAAAAGGTGAATTTCGAGCAGGTGATCAAACATTTTTATGTAAAACACTGGACGGCTGCTCAAATTAAAGCCGAGTTGAGCGAAGTTCATGGACACTCTGCACCATCACTGAAGACCATTTACTACTGGCTAAATGAATTCAAATGTGGCCGAACTTCGATGCAAGATCAAGCACGTCCTGGGCGTCCAGTAGAGGTCACCACGCCAGAAATGGTGTTGAAAATTCATGGAATTGTCATGGAAGACCACCGAGCGAAGGTACGTGAGATAGCTGATATTGTTGGCATCTCAGCAGAGACAGTTCACAATATTCTTCATGAGAAATTGCAGATGAAGAAGGTCTGTGCCCGTTGGGTGCCGTGACTGCTGACGATCGACCAAAGGCGCATGAGGGCAGACATCTCGAAGCAGTGTTTATCGATGCTTGATCGCAATACGCAGGACTTTTGGCGTCGATTTGTGACAGTTGACGAGACGTGGATACATCATTACACTCCACAGTCTAAACAGCAGTCAAAGCAATGGACTGGGCCTGATGAAGGTGCTCCAAAAAAGGCAAAGACTGTTCAGCCGGAAAGGTGATGGCGACTGTCTTTTGGGATTCACGAGGAATAATCTTCGTAGACTACTTACAAAATAGCAAAACGATAACGGGACGATATTATGCAACACTCCTAGATCAACTGAAAAAAGAATTGCGCACAAAACGACCTGGGTTGGCACGGAAAAAACTCCTCTTTCACCAAGACAATGCTCCGCCCCACAGATAGCTTTTTGCAATGGCCAAATTGCACGAGTTAGGCTTTGAGGATGTGCCTCATCTGCCCTATTTTCCGGATTTGGCCCCATGCGACTTCTTTCTCTTCCAAACCTCAAGAATTGGCTGGGTAGAAAGACATTTTCTTCAGATGAAAAGGTTATCTCAGTGGTAAATGATTACTTCAAGGGCCTCGAGCCATCCTTTTTTTCTGAGGGGATAAAAAAATTGGAGCACCGCTGGAAGAAGTGTGTGGAGTTGGAAGGGAACTATGTTGAAAAATAAAATATTGTTTTCTGCAAACATGGTATCTTTCTTTGATTTTTACCACACTTATCAAACGACCCTCGTACAATGGTGCGACTTATATGTGCATAATACCATGCATGCTGGAACGACCAGTATGAGTAGCATTTTCCCCCTGAGCACCCCTAAGAAGCAATGCAAGCGACATGCTTACATCATCTCTAAAAGTTACTCCGAGGCTGACGAAGGTAACCCAGCGACGCTGGCTGAAGTAGCTGAACTTTTAGACTTGGTCGGAAGACGAGGCCTTCGATGGCTTTGAGTGAAGTGCCATAAATGTTGGTTTTTGGCGCCTGAGAGGAGTGTTGGTTGAAGCTTCTTTCTGCTAGAACTTTCAGCTTGTAAAAATTTTTAGTGCCCTTATGTGGGTATCTGCATTTTGCGATGAGTCTACAAGCATGTATAATCCCATTACATCATGCCAACCCAGTTAAAATAGTCACGTCTTATACACCGGTGCAACTTCTATACCAATTTCGTCTGAAACTTGCGAAAATGGGGGTGGGGTGACTTATAGTCTGGAAAATATGGTAGTTGTGAGCCTCATATGAGAGTGTCCAATACCATTATTTAAAAAATTTTCTGTTTTGTTGAAACAGCTATGCAACTTTTTAGAAGCAGTGCATAATAAATTTGGCCATCATGAAAGGAAACTTTTATTTAGTTGCAGGTCTCAAAATATTAATCACTTATTCTTTCCCAAGAGTAAAAAAATTTTAGATTTTATAAAGTTTAATATTTCCTGTTTTTCTCTTACAAAATTGTGCTTCATTTACTCTTCCACATTAAATTTGAACTAAAGGATGTTTAACTCTTTCCTTACCATGGCCATTGAACATGGGTCACGAGTGACCCACAAGCACCATGCCCAATTTAAAAGCTCCTGGCCATCTACAACCTAGTCTAAGGAGTAGACTTTCATTATCTGAGTAGTTTATTTTTGTTGCCATCTGGAGGGTGGTTTTTAGCAAATGCGCAGAGGTGTGCACTCGGTGGCTGCGAGAATGGCGGGCACTAGCACTCGGGTAGCCGAGTGCAGAGCCCTCGCGAGAATATGTTGGTCTCGCTATTCTGCTGTGTTCTTAAATGATTGTTTCGATGCTACTGGTAGCAGTGAGTCTGAGGATGGTATCAGATCATGGGAGCTTATTTTGGAATATATAAACCTGGAAAAACAGCTGAGACTGTCATCATTTGTTCAGTGGCAGGTTTAATTTTCTGCCTTTTGACGACTGACAAACTTTTGGTGCCCATTCAGATGCCATAGAGATGTTAGCAATATTGCATGTCTTATTTACAGTGTGTCTACAGCATATTACGCAGCTATTACGGAGCATATTATCAGGCCATCGTCGTCATACAGGCTTCGTGATACCGTAGTCGTTACGTCATTGCCGTCATACACTCGTCATTGTGTCATCGTCATACTGTGGTTGGGATACTGTCGCGGTCGTTCTATCATCATTACTTACGCTTGAGACATTGTTAAAAGAGCGTAGACGTTGGATTAGAAAATTATGTAACCCGACGGAAGCTTCTGTGTCTTCACTGTTGCTGTCGTTTAAAAATAATTTGGCGAGGCGATTAAAGTGCAAATTCTGCATGGTTTGTTTGTGGAAGTGCTAGTAGAACTGGTAGCATTTTGATGATACCTTCTGCGGAAGTTTTATTTTTCCAGACTCTCCATTGTGCCGAAAATTATCAAATCTGATCAATAGTTGCTGTTGTCATTTCGTACGGTGTATGGCTTTACTCGTGGTAGATTTTCC
The DNA here is from genome assembly GCF_013339745.2 of Dermacentor silvarum. Taxonomy (NCBI): domain Eukaryota; kingdom Metazoa; phylum Arthropoda; class Arachnida; order Ixodida; family Ixodidae; genus Dermacentor; species Dermacentor silvarum. The sequence continues at coordinate 78,447,565 of NC_051154.1, read as the reverse complement.
TAGGCAATGTTTAACAACATGTCGAAAAACTGTCGATCAAATTGATTGATATTGCTGGTCCCGGTGAGGAAAGAGTTAATGTTGAAATGTTGTACTCATACTCTTAAGCGTGCATAGATTGCAGCCAACGTGTATGTGTGTGTAAGCATTTATTAAATTTTTTTTTCTAGAAATGTTGCCTTTCATACAATATTTTATCTAGTTTATTGCACTGTGCAAAAACCCAAGGAGTATTTATTTTACACTGCCATATGTGTAAAATTGGCATGCAAGAAGGCATTCACAAAAAGACAATTTAGTTTTTTCTATGTGCTTTTATAAAAAAATTTGCAAAAAGAAATGAAAGTTTTTAAAAGATAAAATAAACTGAATCTTTGCCTCAAGTCTCATAATCCTAAATTGGAGAAAAAGAAGGAAGTGCTGTTAACAGAGGCATTTACGGTGGCTATGGCACCGAATGCTCGAAGGTGAATTATGCATTGCATGTGAAAAGGAATGCATCCCGCAACAAGCCGTCAAATTTTGAGCGCATTCGGTGCAGTCAAAAAATTGTAGTATTTAAACTTTTTTATATTGCTGGGAAATTGTCTGGCAACACTAATGGACGACAAAATTAAATTCTACACCCGGCGGCGGCTCCGTCGGATTATTAATGGAAGCCTATCTCGAAGGCCATGCCTTGTGTATTGCAAGCGCTGGAAGGAATTGCAGGACTGGAATTATGTCATGGTCACCATGCATGGTTTCGTTTTCACATGTGCATCTCAGCAGTCAGCTTGAGATAGTTTTTGCAGGCATTCTCTGATTTGTGCTGTTCTTTTTTAAGCTTGTGAAAGATTTGCGGGCACAATGCGCCGTCTGAAAAATCCAGGAGCTTTCGCCCCCTTCCAGGGGAAGGTTTCGGTTGAAGCACTCGTACAGCTGTGGGCATGCACCAGCTTGGTACAGCGTGCACATGGTTTTAGAATGTTTCGGAGCAAATGACACAGCATTTACCCTGCACTTTTTGACGCCGCACAAGTGATGCTGAAGTGGTGGCCGCTGTTGGTGTGAGCGGCTTAGAGGCAGCAATTACAAACTGAAATTTCTGGTTAGAATGTGTGCTGAGAGCTCAGTTTTTTGTGTGTTTAACCTTTAGGCCACTCTGCTCTCCGTTCCAAGGATGGACTGAAATTAGTTGGACAACCATGTCATGGCTACTTTAGTAACTTTAAGTAACTAAGTGATGACTCATAAATGTATTATTTTTGTGACAGGCTTTCCTAGGCATAGGCTTACTGTAGGTAAAATAAATGGAAGTGAATTTGCATACTGAAGTGTGCTGCAGGTCTGTCTGAATTGTCTGTGCAGGCACTGGTGAACACATCTACACAAGCCGGGGTGTTGTCCCACGAAGCATGTTGCTTCCGACAAAGCGACCTAGGGCACCTGTGGGTGGCGAGGACGGTGTCACAGACTTTTCTGGTGAAGGGACTTCCATCAGCTCTGGCCTTGGCAGTTGTGGAAAGTAAGTTGCTGGCATTTGAAATGTTACATACTAACACAATGCAATCAGCCCTTTAAGGACACATCTGTATCATCAGTTGCTATGAAACAAAATATTTAATGTAACCTAACTTTTAAGCAAATAGTTCTGCAGGAGTCTGCAAGGTGGAGGGAATTTTATGGTATGAAAAAATTTTGATCCATCTTAAAGTTTCATGAAGCTACAAAGAAATGCCCTTACAGCATGGGTTCTCAAAGTGGGTTCCGCGGAACCTACGGGTTCCGCAGGCCCCTGCTCGGGGTTCCGCGAGCCACTGATAAATTTTTCCTGGTCCCGCTCTCGACAAGTGTCTAAAACGACGAACACGAGGTGCGCTTGATCCAAAGAACCTCCATTACCCAAGTCCGAGAGTCAAAAAGCACATCACAGCGCGTAACAGCAACGCGCGAACTGCGCAATAAATACGCAAGCAGCTTTTAGCCACCCAACCTCTGAGAACGGGCAGCGCGCGCCTAAGCTTTCTCAATAAAAGTTTTCCACCACCACCACCTAAGCTTTCGCACTTGAATCTCGGAGGCCGTAGCTTGCCGCCTTTCTCCTATTTGTAGATAGGGTAGGTGCCGATAGCGTGCGCACTGACGTATGCGTTGGCGGAAAAAAAAAAAAAAAAAAAAAAAACCCGCGGAGCACCGCAAATGCGCGCCGCAGAAGAGCAATAACGGCGTAGCGTCCAACCGAAACGAAGCGACGCAGTCCGCATCGCCGTGGTCCTCAGCGACAATCGTACGCGGCACGTGACTGACAGCAACGCCGAAGCGCTTCGTGTCTAATTGTGCCTTTAAAGCCTTTATTCTTGCGTTTATCGCCGCGCGTAACACCGCGTTGGCGGCAAGCCGCGTGCCTCCGTAAGCTCCGTAAGTGCGTAGTCGCTATCTCTGATCGCGTCGATAACCACCGCAGTTTCGTCCACAGCGGTTGCGGCAAATAGTAGTTTCGTTTTCACTCGATGCGCGCGTCGGCTGCATGCCTTCACAACTGCGTCGTCGCCTCCCATGGCAGCGTCGGTAGCGACCGCAGTTTTGTCCGCACTTCTTGCAGCGAATTGTAGTTTCGTTTTGCCTTGGTGCGTGTGTCAGCCGCCTGCCTTAACAGTAAAGTCGCCGTCCATGATCGCGTCGATAGCGGCCGCGGTTTCGTCCGCGCTTCTTGCGGCGAACGGTAGTTTCGTTTTGACTTGGTTCGTATGTCAGCCGCCTGCCTTAACAGTAAAGTCGCCGTCCATGATCGAGTCGATAGCGGCCGCGGTTTCGTCCGCAGCGGTTGCGGCAAGCAGTAGTTTCGCTTTGACTCAGTGCAAAGCTGTCGAAGATAAAAAGCACCGGCTACATCGCGATGGACGGACAATTTGTTGGCGAGCAGCTGAGTGGCGAAAAAATAATCGGGATGTGCGCCCGTTCGTGCAAAGCGCGTCTCAGATGAAAACGCGCGCCGCGAAGGATGTCGTGAGGCCTTCGCCGCTGCTAGCGCTAATCAGTCATGCAATGAAGAGAATTTCAGCTTCCGCACTGGTCTTGTGCTAAATAGAAACAAGATTTGAAGATTCATTGAGTAAATAAAAGCGTGTTGACGTAGTGAAGCATTTGTTTATTGTTTTCTTGATACCCGCGATAATACGACATTCGGTTAATTCGGCGGGGGGGGGGGGGGGGTTCCTTGGCACTTTATGGAGCTTAGCAGGGTTCCCTGGGATGAACGTAGTTGAGAACCCCTGCCTTACAGGTTCCTCTGAAAGAAACTTGTATGTTCTTTTTCTGCGAACTGTGAACGGATGTAGCATAACAGGATGTGTGATCTGCTATACAGGTTCTCTGTTGCGTGGATTCACCTGTACATGCACTGGTGAGCATGTAGGTGCACATTGTGGAAATGAGTTCTCCATCATGATGCAATGAAATATTCTAACATGCGATGTGCTATCCTGTAGTCCTGTAGTCTAACTGAATATACTATTGATCAGGCCGTTAAATCCCATGGATGCCCAAGAAAACTGTTCTATTCGTTACCTGCATATGTGCAGTCTTATCGTTCCTTCAAAAATAGTTATTTCACTAGCTGCTTGAGAAATTACTTTTACATTTGCTTATATAGAAAGTAATGCTCTGTAGCCTGGCAAGGAAAGAAGAATTCATGATCGCCAGTCAGTGTCTAGTCTTGTCAGAGTATGTTTATCTAGGTCACTTACTCACAGGGTACCGTGATCATGAGAAGGCAATTTACAGAAGAAAAAAAATGGGTTGGAGTGCATACTGGCAGGCATTACCAAATCCTGACTGGGAGCTTAGCACTGTTCAATCATTGCATGTTCAATCATTGCATTCTACCAGTGCTAACATATGGGGCAGAAACTGAGGGGTTAACAAAGACGACCCTGCTCTCTGGAGACGAAAATTGGCCCAAATATCTTTAGGCATCCCATTGCCCAAGATTGGTGTAGAGCATTTATTCTTGCTTGATTGGATCCCTATATCATCCTTGATTGATTTAGCCTCTGCTATAATTGTCATGAACAGGTCGTGGAATGTTTTTCGTCGTTTTCTAAAAACAGCATTTCTGCCGGTGTCACCGTTTTGGAGTGTGATATCTCTGGTTCTACTTAGCTTATCACAATAATTATTTGTCAGAAAAGTATACATATAGAGATTGCAGTGGGCATATAATATTGTTACGGTTACGGTATAACTGGCTTTATTTACAAGACGAGGTTGATGGTCAGGTAAAGATGGCGTCCATAGGCTGCACCAGCTAATGTCTTCTTCTCCTTGCCTGGCTCATGCTGTAGCAATCCCCAGTTCCCAGACGAAGCCCACTGGGAAATTGTAGGGTGAAACCGCTTAAGACGAGCAACATGGGCCAACTGGGTCCGGCTAGACCGCCGACCTGCTGACGTTAAGTGTGCCACCCCATATGTCAAGTCACTCAAGCGATCTACACTGACAAATGGGCCTATGTACTGGGGTAAAAACTTTTCGCATAAACTTTTCGCATTACATTGCGGCTACCACAACCACACAAAGTCTCCTTTAGCGTACGAGACAGACTGATGTCGGCTGTCATAGTGCTCTTTGAATCGGTGTTGCGATGCCACAGTATGAAGATGAGCAGTACACCGGGCTTCTGCGGCAAGACACAGCATCTTGGCAACAGAGTACTCGCTGTGAAAGTCGGAACGGTAGTATTGTGTCAATGCAGCTTAGCGGTGTAAGTGCGTAAAAGATATAAAAAAAGGACTGTAACCGGTCGTCTCATGCTTTGCAGTATTATAAGCATAGGTGATGAAGGGGAGAACGTCATCCTAGTCTTTGTGATCCGAAGATACGTACATGGCCAGCATGTTAGAGTTCTGGTGTACATTCTACAAGCCATTTGTCTGAGGGTGATAAGGCATTGAATGGCGGAACTGTGAACTGCAGAGACGAAGCAGTTCTTCTACGGCATCCACAATTAACTGACAATCGCGATCACTAATGATAACGCAGGGGGAACCATGCCGAAGAATAATGTATCGAAGCAAAAACGTTGCAATGCACGCAGCTGTTGAAGATGGTAGGGCCGCCATTTCTACGTAACGGGTCAGGTGGTCGACACATGATCACCCATCGGTTGTCGTTGGATGATCGTGGAAATGGGCCAAAAAGATCGATACCTACTTGTTCAAATGGCAGGCGAGGCAGTGGCAGAGGTTGGATAATCTTGGGAGGTTGTGAATCTTGGGACGAAGCGACGAGAATGCAGGCCCAAGAAACTCCTCAATTCCCACACTGACTTCGGTGCTTTGAAGGAGCTGACTGCCTCAATCTTCCGTGGATCTGGCCTCACACTGTTTTTGTTGACCGGATGCCCAAGTGTACTCACGTCTCGGTTTCACCAAAACAACATTTCTTGGAATTTAGGATCAAGCTGGCTTTTTCGACACTCCAGAACAAGACTGAAACATCTGTTTTGCTCACTCAATGTGCTGCTAAAAATCACCACATCGTCGAGGGAAAACACGGGGAATGCGGGAGATGGAAATTCAAGACGATGAGCAATACAAGAACAAGGTGAGAGCAGAAGCCAACATTTCGACAAGTGGACTTGTCGAAACGTTGGCTTCTGGCTCTCACCTTGTTCTCGTGTTGCTCACTTCATCGAGGTAGCACAAACAAATTTCCCATTTAAGTCTTCAGGGGATAGTGTCCATAAATCGTTTGAATGTTGCTGGCACGTTACAAAGGCCAAGCGGCATAACATTAAATTCATAAAGACCGTCTGGTGTCACAAAGGCCGTTTTCTCCTTATCGTCTGGGTGCATGGGTATCTGCCAATAAATACCCTGATCGCAAATCTAGTGATGAACAGGAGGCAGCGGAATGTAGACAATCGATGACATCATCAAATGTAGGAAGCGGATACACATCCTTTTTGGTGACTGCGTTTGGTTTCCTATAATCAATGCAGAACCGCCACGATCCATCCTTCTTCCTTACTTAGATTACTGGTGCTGCCCACGGACTAGAGGACTCTTGAACACTTTTCCATAGTATGTCTTTCACCTGTTCAGCAATAACTGTCGACATGCAGTAAGGCTTTTGCCGAATGGGGTGTGCAGATCCGATGTCAATTCTATGGCGAGCACGAGAACGCGGGAGTGAAGCCTGGTTGTCCCCTTGTGTGAAATCAAACACAGAAAGATGTGCCAGCAAAACTTGTACGAGAGCGTGGCACTCATGTGAAGGCAGCGCCTTGTTGATCATCCGTAGGATCTGCTCTTCCGAAGTGCTTAGGTGGGGGGTAGCTAGTATGAGACTGCTCCTCCTTGCTTAGAACTGTAATGGTGTTCTAAGTGATCTCGTCGAAGTCAGTGAGCTTCATATCGTGCGGGAGAATAGCAGGGACAGAAGAACATCTGAAAGCCCACAAATTTGAGGCGCTATTCACCACTGTCTCCAGAGAGCGTGGCACAAGTACATCTTTCGTTTTGTCAAATGATGAAAGGTCGGCCGCAGTGACATTGACAGGGACATGTGACAGCGACCAAGGCGGTAGCAGCAAATCGTTCGAAACAACAGAATAGTTTTTCTCTGGTAAGGATGTGTAGGCAAGGGTGCAGAGAAGCGCGCTATTCAAAGTAATTTCGCATGTGCCACAGTCAACAGAAGCACCACAATTCTGAAGAAAGTCAATCCCGAGAATCACATCATGAGTGCGCCGTGTTAGTACGAGATATTCTGTTTTAAGACCTTTTCCACCGAATAAACCACTTGCAACACAAATACCAAGGGGGATAAGGCACTCTTCACTGACACCACAAAACGTCACACCATCATGCCACGGGAACATAACTTTCCGACCCAGCCTTTCTTTGAAAGTCACACTCATGACGGAAGCGGTAGCACCGGTATCCACTAATGCAGTTGCAGGTATACTGTCAGTTAACACACGCACTTTGTTCTTCACCATCACAATAGGCAGAGGAGTATTTCGCAGGGACGCAGACTGTCCGGCGACCTTACCTCCATCGGCCGCACTGGGTAGTTTCCCAACCACAGTGGCGACATAGAATGTCGCCGTGGTGACGATGAACGGCATTGGCGACTGGTTGGTGCCGTCAGACTGCGGTCTGAAGCTGGCGAGCCACTCCTTCTGTTGTATTGACGGAAAGCATTCCTGGGTGGCGCACCTGTGGTGTTTGCAGCACCAGGGTCTGTCGGCCAGTGGTCGTCATACATGTTATGTTCAAAATTAGGCCAAGTCAGTGGTGGGCCATATCTTGTTGGCTGTCGGCGCAGGCAACAAGAACAAGCGATGTGTCCTATGGCGCCACAGCAGTAACAAACAGGTGATGCACGACCGAGGTTGTAGGCTTCGGTGTCAACCCTTCGACGCTGTGAATAATAAACTTGCTCTTTCGAATGCTGATTTGTAGTGGTAGCTCTACGAGTGTGTTGATCGTGCGTCATGTCATCGGGAAAGGAACGTCAGTGTTTTCGCAGCTGATAGACTCGACAGTCTGCAGCGCCTGGCACAGCAGATGCATGCTCTTGAAGTTGGTTGGAAGCACAAACAAGCTGTTCGACATCTGCCCCTTTGGTGTGTTGTTCAAGTTCTTCGTGGACAATTTGCCTTACAGTTGTTGCAAGGTCAAATCGAAAACTGTAGTCATCGTCAACGCTTGCAACTGTTGTGACATTCGCTAACCTTCCAAACTTTGGCGTGATATGGCGCAGCTTCAAGGCCTCAAGTGTGCAGCAATGCTTGATGAGGTCGGAGACCTAGGCGAGACTCTCTTTTCCGATTAAGTAATTGTACACATCCTTGGCAATACGTTTGAGAAGGTGTCCAACTTTGTCCTCTTTGGACATTCGAGGATTGACTGTTTTACATAGCTTCAGGATCGCCTCTATGTACGTAGTACGGGCACCTGGTACTTGAGCACGCTGAAGCAATATCTGCTCCGCCCGCTTCCTTTTCGTGGTGGACTCTCCAAAGCACTCTGTGAGGTCAGTAACAAAGCTGTCCCACGTTCGGAATGTATCTTCATGGTTCTCGAACCACACTAGCGTAGTGTCTGTGAGGAAGAGAACGACGTTGTCTAGCTGAGCCGTGGAGTTCCAGCCGTTGTACTTGCTCACATGCTTGTAGTGGGTGAGCCATTCCTCCACGTCCTCGCCGAATTTTCCTGAGAAAGGGCGTGGCTCCATCTGATGCATCGAGGCGCCTGTTGTCCATGCTGGAGCAGCCAGAGATGGCTGTTGGGCATCGGGATCTTTAGTGGTGTTGGAGGCAGTTGAGTGAGGCGTCAGCTTTGGTGTGGGACTTGCTGCACCAGCCTAGTCGTCTTGGTCAAAGTACCCATCACCTCCACCACAAAACTGTTGTTATGGTAGAGCTGGCTTTATTTACAGGACGAGGTTGATGGTCAGGTAAAGATGGCGTCCATAGGCTGCACCAGCTAACGTCGTCGTCTTCTTCTCCTTGCCCGGCTCATGCCATAGCAATATAGACAAATATTAAGACAGAAATATTAAAAAAGGAATAATTTGTCCTGGGTGTTATTATGAGCCTATAATTTAAACACTTTGACATGCTGTAACTTTAATTCAAATCAGTCTGGAGCATTCAGTCTTGTACCACTGCATACTCTGATTATTCAAGATAACTTTTATATGTTGATATGTATTGCACCATATATAGCTTAGTAAATAGTCCACTTCCAAGCAAGTTACGAATTTTTTTAATTTCTAGAAAGATATTATGCGAGAAAACTGAATGTATATCTTGAATTAGTGCATGGAAATACAAAAACTGATCAAGTTTCATCAAAATCTATTCGGAAATAAAAAGAAAGTTTGTAGATGCAGAGAGTCCTCTTAGCGACTGCGCTAAGAGCGATGGAACGAAAAATGTTAGGTGTAACGTTAAGAGACATGAAAAGAGCGGTGTGGATCAGAGAGCAAATGGAGATATCCGATATTCTAGTTGAGATTAAGAGAGAAAAAAATGGAGCTGGGCAGGCCATATAATGCTTTGGGCAGATAACTGGTGGACATTAGTTACAGAATGGGTACCAAGGCAAAGGAAGTGCAGTCGAGGATGGCAGAAAATTAAGTGGGGTGACGAAATTAAGAAATTTGCTGGCACAAGTTGGAATCAGCTAGCACAAGACAAGGGTAATTGAAGATCGCTGGAAGAGATTTTCATCCTGCACTGGACATAAATGTAGGCTGATTATGACCTGCCGTGGTTGCTTAGTGGCTATGGTGTTGGGCTGCTAAGCACAAGGTCGCGGAATCGGATCCCGGCCACGGCGGCCGCATTTTGATGGAGGCGAAATGCAAAAACAAAACACCCATGTACTTAGATTTAGGTGCACGTTAAAGAACCCCAGGTGGTCCAAATTTTCCAGAGTTCCCCACTACGGCGTGCCTCATAATCAGATTGTGGTTTTGGCATGTAAAACCCCATAATTAAATTTTTTAATTAAGGATGATTATGATGATGATACTGATGATAGGTTTTGTACCATGGAAGCCATGGAAGTACTGCATTCACTTATGATTTGTGTGCTGTCATGGACATACGAAACCTAGTTTTGATGCTGGTATCACTATGTGCTGTTCTCTATTGCATTTTTCTTGCACATTACCAGCATTTAAGAGACAGTTATTCAATTTGCTTTTCTGTTTGTTCTGCCCTTGTGGCTTTTGCTGCAGGTCAAGCATTCTTCCAACAGATGTCGGAAGTCGAATTGGTGTCATGTATGTGACCAGGGGTCAGTCAGCTGATATGCACTTCATCATCAATGGGGAAGACCAGTTGTACGCAACAGATATCCCTCACCAAGATGCCCCTCTCTATGCTGTTGTAGATGTCTATGGCACCACCAAGCATGTTCGCATTGTGCAGCTTTATGGTGGTAAGTTTTGGCTGAAATTGTTGTTTTCAGGCACTTTGGGGAGTGTTAAAAAGTAGAACTCTGGTTGGTAGGATGTCACCAAACATGGTGTATAAAGCAACTTGCACTTTATAAAATGAACAGAGCTAGACATGCATTGAGGTTATTTTGCATTGAGTTTTTCTAGTGGTAGCAGCAGGAAACACTCAGTACACTGCACCTGGTAATATTTTTTCAGCCCGGTTGCTATGCTTCATTATTTAGGGTTCGTACGTGGCATGTGGTAGTCGTACACATTGTTTTCACTTCTCACGTAGCAAGGACATCAGGCACATATGCTAAGTTGTGAGCATTTTTTTTTGGCTTCTCGTATCGCATAGACATCTGGCACATAAGCGTACTTCATTGTTTGCTTGATACGAGTGCCTTGATTTTAACCATACACACCATTAGAAGTTATCACCCGGATAAAAGCATAGCTCGCAACGGCACTTGATGCTATGCAGCGATTTGCTAAACACATTGTTTGAGACATTTTGAACTAGCTCAACATTCAAGCCGATGTTTTTCCACACTAAACTGGCTTGCTTTCAACAGAATTGCACTAAATTACACTAAAACATTAAGTGCTATGGTCATCTTTATGACTTTACAAAAAGCCTCTCCATTTTGCATTAAACTTGCATGAAAAGGTGTGAAGTACTTTTTAACTGTAAATTTAACATTGCAATGTATAAGGCTTGGTTCCTGTCGATGTTTAAATTTGTGTTAAGGGGGCCCTGAACCATTTTTCTAACCTATCATAGAATGGCTTCACTATTTAAGTAAGTTGTCCCACGAATCTCATGCTGCAAAAATTTTTTTAATCCTTCAAATATAAGTGGAGTTACCGCACCGATACTTGGCTTTCTCTATGTTTTCATCTCTGCTAGCGCCCTGGGAGCAACAAAGCGGAGAAGCCTGCCTAGAGGGCAAAGCACTAGCAAAAGTTTAGTGTCGCGGCGGCAAAAGTTGAGTGTCATGACATCCCGTGGTGGCCGCGGTAGACTATGCTACGCAGCACACCGTTGCCATCTCGGAGGCCATGTGCAGTAGACGCAGCTCTGTGCAGTGAAAAGATGAAATAATTTTTTATTAAATTATTAAATTAAGTTGCAGACATATATATATATATATTTATTTATTTAGCTCAAAATTAGCGATTATGTACTATATTGAGAATGTTCTTGAGATCACGAAATCAGGCAATAGCGTTGGTCCCTTTAATACCTCTTAATTTATTTTCATTGGTAAAATACCAGGTCATCAGTTCTCCTTCAACTTTTACATAATTTTCCTCACATCATCTTGCAACATTTAATGTGATGATTGTGCTAGTGTTAAATTGAATAAGGAAATAGTATTTCAACAACTTTTCCCTTTCTTCAACGTAGCATGTCAGGCGGTCCTCCCTTGGTAGTAAATAGTGTGATAAATGTGTTGCTTATTGTGTGCTGCCCACAGTGGTGGCATCTTTGCAGAGTGCCTGCCGTGATGCCATCCTTCAACATATATCAAGCTGTGCTGTGCGCACTTTGCCACTTCCACGCAAGCTCAAAGAGTACCTGTGTTATCACTCATCACGGCCACAGTAAGCACTTTGCAGCAACTCCAGCTGAAGACCACTACTTCTGCCTCATAATAACAAAAAATCCTTGGTAATTTCAGAGCTTCTTCTCAAATAAGTTGTTATTGTTGTTGTTGTTGTTGTTGTCGTGGATAGGGATTGTGCCTATGCAATTCCTGTCATAAGGGCTTTCTCCCTGTGTGCCATGCAAATGGAGCATCTTTTGTTATCTGTCTTGTATTGAACTGTTTCATGATGTTGTGAAGTCTATTATTTATCTTGCGTGTAATAAAGTTTAAGATGGACTCTGCACAGTTACTAGCGGTTGTTTTCTATGGTTGCAGTTAGGTTTGAAGTATCTTTATCACCGTGGGCCGCACTTCTTGAGGTGGTGGTAGCTAAAAGAAGAGGAAGCACCAACTCACAAATTTTGTTAACATTCTAGGGACCTGCGCTATGATATTTGTGAATTATGCTTGTATGTGTGGGCTCCCTTAAGTCAGAATTTTTCCACATAGTGACCAGTGATTGTTGTGCAGAGTATTCTGCAGTGTATTTAGTGAGTCTATTGTATTTTCATATGCACTACATTACCTAATAGCTTGGCACCAATTGCTGAGCATGTGTATTATGGGATTTTTCCACTGTAAACCCTTGTAGGGGCAATATATGAGATGTGGCCAGCCATCACGCTATCTTTGAGCATGCTTTCTAGGCATTTTTAGTAAACTGAATGTTAAATGTTGCTCTGCACTATGCTGAAGTTGTTTTGTAGGCTACTACTGGAGACAGTGAAATGTAGGCAGTAAAAGCCTTGTGGAAATAATTTTTATGGCTAGTTTTATGGAGAAGTATCTTGCAATTGAGAAATAAGTTGAGTGATGGGAAAGTAATACATTATAGTCTTACGTCCTACTCATTTCTGATGTTTGTAGAATGGTGTGTGTTGACTAGAGATTATTTTTGCAATGTTCAAGATGTCAAACCTGTTATAGGTGATAACAGAGGTTTTTGAAAATTGAGGTAGAAGTCCTTACATCCCATGTTTGTCCACATGGTCCTAATTTAAATTGCCTCTCTCACATTTTCTCTCTTTTTGTTCTTTTTTTTTTTTTGTCACTTGCTATATTCAATCCTGACCTGGGAAAAAAAATATGGTTGTTGTCAAAGCCTGTTGCTGTCTTGAAAAGAAAGGCTTTGAATTTTTGCAGTTGAAATCTCCACACTTTGGTTGTTATCAGTTATTGTTCTGAACTGCTTGCTGAGATGTGCCAACATAGATAAAACATATATTTACAGTGTGCTGTTGTTGAGTAGTTGTGTGTAAATGCTAGCTAACACTATTTATGCCTTTCATGTTCATGTATGTATATATTTTATCCATTGAGGCAGACATAAAGAGGTTGTGACTGTGTGAACTCATAGGTCTGTAGTTTTTGTTCACTTGAGGTCACATGCTGCAATGGTCTCACACAAGGCGCATTACTTCAGCATTGTTATAGTGCCATGTAAGTGCTGTGGCATGTTGGGTACAAAATAATGGGCACCATGTAAGCATCACTCAACCAGTCCTACTGTATGAGTTTGCAGGATTAGAATAGGCATTATTGCTGGACGTCTTCTTTGTAGCATGTTTGAAAAGTGCATGTGTGCTTGCAACTTCACCAATTTTGGAAGGCTTTCATTATCACTGGCGTGTTGATTTGAGCAAAGGTATGAATGAATGTGCCATAACTTCAGCGGAGGGTGCGGCTTACTGATCATGAAATATGGCAAAAAAAAATCTATCTTTTTAACATTCAAATGCCGTATTTATTCGTTTATAAGGTGGTCATGATTACAAGCCAAGGGTGCAGTTGGGGGACCGGAGAAAATGAACTTAAGTATGCACACTAATATAAGGTGATATAGAGTAGCTGACAGATTATTCAGAGTTGGCAGGGATTGCCTGAAATACCAAATAATCAGAAGCCCCCGGAATAATCGGTGTGGGTTATACAGTGTAGACCGCTTATAACGTAAGTTGCTGGAGTCGCGAATATCCGCACTATAAGCGGTACCGCACTATAACCAAAGCAACGATTTTCAAGGCCTGCACATATGCAAAGCATGTGCACCGAGCCGCCACGCACATGCGACAGTCGAGGAATGCGGCTATGTAACGTTTGTATTCAATTTACAGTCTAATCTCGTTAATTCGAACCAAATCACGCGGCGGCGCGTTCGACCGGCATTGCTCCGGCACCGCCATAGAGTAAAAGCTTAGGAGAGACCCCTCAATGTTGGTGCGAAAGAAAAAAAAAAAAAAAGAATGCGGCGGAAATTTCACCCTCTCAAATGGCAAGGTCGCCGATTCTGCGTTGCACCGGAACATGCGTGTACGTTCCGACGTCTCAGCCATGCTACCGTAGCCACCTTTAGAAAATGGCAGTGAACCCTTCTTTCTCCTTTATGCTTCCTCTGCTTTCTAGTCACGAGTTGACCTTGCACGCTGCGGCTACGGCACAGAGGGAAGCAGCGGCGCTGTCCCAGGCCAGCCAACAAAACTGCTCACGCCGGCAAATGCCCGCTTCCTGGTAACAGCAGAAAACAAAACTTCGGGGAGCTTGCGCCGGGCCGGCTGGAGCGGCGGCGCCTGCACTGCGGCGGGCACGCACGGTGACAGTCGAAAGTGAGGGAGCTACGAGGGAGGGCGAGGGGAGCCACCGAAGCGGCGGAGTTGCCGAGGCAAAATCCGCTTCCCTGCCGCCCTCCTCTCTCACATTCCACGGTCTCCGCGTGCGCCCTTCGCTGTGCTGTGCCGGCGCCGCGCGCTCCCTGAAGTTTCCTTTACTGCCGTTATCGTGAAGCGAGCGTTGGCTAGCGTTGGCAGTTTCGTGGCCCTCGCTCGCTATGCGCGCCGTGATATTTCACGACTCGCACTCAAGATTCTGGTTTCAGCCTCACTGGCTGTTCGTTCGCACCACGTGCTCTTCTCCTCCACTTCGTCTCTCTTTCTTCCTCGAGCACTCCTTGGGGCGCCCGTTTGAGGGGAGTGTTCGCCGTCTCCGCTGACTTCCGTACTCCCAGGCAGCCGCACAGTAACCGGCATTTCGTTTCCCGCAACTGCACTATAAGCGATACGTGTATACATAGAGTGCTATGGGAAAATTAACGGGAGTCTGAAAAGACCGCACTATATCCGGTCCTGCACTATAAGCGGTTACGTTATAAGTGGTCTATACTGTATGTGAATTTCACCTTGAGGTGTGGCTTCACGGCAGCGTCGTGCGTCTCTATGGAAAGCGTATTTCTCCCTCTTCAATTTTGCCGCCTTGTCCGGCTCCTCCAGGCAGAAGTCAGCGCACGAGGAGCAAAAGTTTCAAGGTCTTGCAAAAGTTCCTGATTGGCAGCACCCGCCATGTAACTGCAGACCGCTTTCCCTCAAGATCAATGCAGCATAGTTTCGATATCAAATCTTGCCTCTAATAATGGACCGGTGACCGTTAAAGTTGAAGTACAAGACAGTGCATAAATTTAACAGTTATAAGTGGTAGTCGCCAATCACTAAAATGTAGGCTGCTTCGGTGACTTCTGAAAACAGTGCCAGTGACATGCAGCACAGTGTGGACATGTGGCCCAGCATCTCAAGTGTGGTTGGAAAATTGCCTGCGCATGCAGACAACACTGTTCAAGCGCATCTGGAACCGTGTTTTGTTCCGGCAGAAACATTGAGTCATCGTGCTATGCATATTGTGGACGATGCAAATGCTCAGCTTAGCGCAATCGTGCAGGGTCATGACGCCATCTACCACTACCAGTAGCACAATTCGAGTTCAGTTAGAGCCTTATTTTGTGTCATTGGAATTGTGAACATGCTGCAACAGTTAAATGTTGCTAAGTGCATTTGCTGGCGATTGAGCACAAAATGACGGTGGACGGGCGAAGGTGACAGTCATTTCAGAATTCGGCCTGAGGATGAATTCTTTCTTGTACAACGCACGGTCCTAAATGCATTCCTCAGCAATGCTCTGTGCCAACAATGCGCAGCCTAGACTAAAGGTCGAGGAGGGTACAAACCATGTCTTGGCAGTGAATCTGGTGCTAACCAGTGCTGCGTGCAGCGCGGTCGTTAATCAGTGGTCTTCGCTGTGAATGGAAGGTAGCACGGCTTTTGAGGTAAATCTCGTGGCAATGCAAGCTATTAAAACTATTAGAAAAGGAGCAACTGAACTGACTGATTTTTAGTCAGCGATGAATGTCTCGCTTCGAGGGTTGCACCACAAAAGGTTCTAGAAACACCTCAAGGCAGAATTTTCGCTTGCTGGCGAGGCAGCCGTGACTTAGGTTTCTTTCTGACGCTGTCGTTACACAATTAAGTGGAACCAGCATCTACAAAAATGTGACAGTGGTGTATGACAGGACATGGATAACACGTGGTCATACATCCCACTAGGTGTGGGCACTGTGATAGAGTTTTACACAGCGTTGTTGTCCGACTGCGTTTTGCTGTCACACTGCTGTCATGGGTGTACGCTAGGCTTCAGAGAAAGTAACGAAGGCTACAGTGAGTGGTAAGATGCGCATGTGTGCCAAAAGATACTGATGCTAATGCTGGTCAAATGGATGTAGAAGCAGCACTACACTAATGCTGTTCAGGTGTTCAGTTCAAAAGAATGACTTGCACTACACGAACATTGTCTGTGGCAATGATAGCCGAATTTTCTTGGCATTCTGTGAGAGCAAAACTTAGTTTTATACCCCTCACAAATGAAGGTTACGTCAGCCATGTAAAAAACAAAAGGATGGGAATAGCTGTAAGGAGAAAGAATTTGTTCAATAAAATGTTTTCAAGATATCACAAAGTTTTAGTGGAGGCATCAGGGAGGCATTTTTAATCTTGGTGCCAATTTCGTCAACATTCATCAAGAGACAAGAAAGTTCGTTCTGTAGTGTAGCCTCAGCATTACCTCGGCATTTTCTTTTCATATAGCAAAAGTGTGGCCATAAACATGTTAAAAGCATTCTACACTGTAGCTTTGGCATAACAATGTTCGAGCATTCAGCAACATATCAACTGGCACGAGGAATCTTGTCTTTCATTAAAGTAACTTGCATGTCAGTTGATTCATATGTGTAAGTGCTTGTGAAGTTGTTACATCATTTTGTGTTAAAAGTGCCTTGTTTATGAAATTCAGACCAGTCCACTTGTAACAATACAACATATGACAGTATGTCACTTATGAATATTTTTGTGTTCATCCATGCAAACTTGAAAAGCACACTGGGTGTCCCAACACAGCTATAGAGTAAGTTTTTAAGAAACAGTGAAACCTTCTGTGTGGATGAAACCTACTGTATGTTGTTAGCAACCTCCTAGAGAAGCACTCAGTATTTCTTGTTTTTATTAAAATGGTAATTTGTACTGGTTAATTAACAATCTTTTAAATTATTAACTTTAATGCCCCAGTTTCGATACAAAGTTTCTATAGCACATTTGAAAATGCCACGTTCAGTTGTGTGCTTTTGTGTAGCTCTTTCTTGCTGCATTAAAAAAAAAAAAAAAAGAAAAAGCTGCTGTGGCATGCAAACAGCAGCTTGCAGCGACTTTTTAGAATTTTCATGGGCATTCTTTCAAGCATGGAAAAAAGAGACGGAAATGATAACACATTTTAAACAACTGAAAGTTATGTTTTCGTGTATGCTCTACATATGTCGTATTGACATTGCGTAATCACTAGTTTGTAACTAATCAGCACTAATTTCTTATAATAAGAGCACAGCAATACTGTAGGCTTCTTAAAGAGGAATTGCTAACACCATACAGTTGGTTTCATCTGCACACAAGGCTTCACATAAAAAAAAAAAAAAAAAAAAAAAACTAGCTCCATGTTAGCTGGGACATCCAGTGGAAATGATAGATTTCGTATTGCTTATCAGATGCTGCTATGAAATTTTGGCCATCGTGAAACTGTTTTAAGGGTAGATTGGTCATAATGTGAAGTGAAAATTCCACCACTCAAATGGTGCTGATATGGGCTAGTGCTGTCTGAAAAACCCCTAGGTATGTTGGCCTGCTGCTGAACGAAGCACAGAAATCACTTTTCTCAGCATGTCTAACTGCCTTGTGCACTGTTTTATTACATTGTTAAATTATGAAGTATAGCTTTGTTAATGCTGTCATAGAACCAAGCCATCTGATGAGGTGTGCTGTTCTGACACCACCCTTTTCAAAGATAACTGAAGAAAAGTGCAACCCCAACACCATTCTAGAGAGATTCATGGGTGACAGTTTTAATGTGAGTACAGAAATAGTGGTAACCTAGCCATTAGGCACCATACATATTCCAAGAGATGTGGCTTGTTGAGACTGACTTAATTTCGTAGATTTTTTTTTTTTTTTTTGTTGTTGTATGTTCATATTAAAATAAACTTGACAGTGCTTTATTTATGCTTTACATTTAAAACATGCCTCAGATGAATTATAGCTATGGCATAACTAGGGAAATTAGGTACTGTGTAAATGAAGTGGAAAGAACTGAATAAAATTGGTCTGTCAAAAAAAAAAAAAAAAAACTGCTTTCAATCAATACATTTAGGCATGCTTTGTTTTAATGCCCAATACTTTATTGGAGACTCGGCTATTAGTACATCATCATATTCACTTACATTTGACTCATTCCATGTGTAAAGGGATGCCTGGCCAAACTGAACCCTTAGATTAAGACTTGAATGTGGCGTGAATTTTAGGTATATTCTTGCATGGGTACTTATTTGTCACTGCGTCTCAGCCTAATGGTCTGCCAAAGGCTTAAGGGTCATTAAACAAGACTCCACCATGTTACAGCAGTTTGGAACTGTAGAATGTGTGTTGCAGTAATTTAATAAATTTAATCTAGCACAGGACAACAGGCAGGAGTGGATCCCATGACTTCACAGTACCAGACCAGATGGTCTATTTACCTTAGGTGGGTGCTGCACAAGGAAAATATTAAAGGTACCTGCTGGCTGTGGCTCAGTGTTGTTCTCGTTTTGAGCATGAATTTGGTTTCTGGCCACTGCCTGCAAGTATTCTTGGATCATTTCGATAATGCAAGAATACTTGTGTGTACTAAGCCTTGGGTAATTTTGGCTAACTGGGGTTCCACAATGTGCACCCAAGCACATTGTGGAACCCCAGTTAGCCAAAATTAATTTGCAGCCATTAGCTACGGTGTCTCCATAGCCTCTGTGTTCTTTTGGACATTAAAACCCTTCAATTAGAATTCTATAGGTGCAGGAATTAAACATCTAAACGTCATTTTTATTGGCATCTTACAGTAGCAACAGGAGTAGGAAACATTGCAGCAACATTTTGGCAACGCTTTGGTCCAGTGGTCCGAGCTTCACTGCAAGGAGCCTTTGTAGTTTTCTGACATTCTGCTGAAGGCAAGCTCATTCAATATACAGACTAAGAGGATATTAAGCTTAAAATATTTTGTTGTACGCTAATATAGCTGAGGACCCGAGTGGACAAGCAGGATTTTGTTTATACACTGTACCAACAGAGTGGCAACCAGTATTATTGTTGGGGTATGTGCACTCTTGGCTATTTTAATTGGAACACTGCAAGGCTCACAGCTCGTGACTAGAAAAAAATTTTTTTTTTCACTATTCCTATTTTTTTATCTTTTTTTCTTTTACCTATTTCAGCAAAAATGTATTGATATGGTGGCCATTGTTGTCCGCTGCTGACTATACTACTAGGATAGAACTCGTGGAATGAAACATGTCAATTTAGGGCTAACAACTGCACCGTCTTGTTTCCACTGTCTCGAGTTAGTATAACACTCCTGACAAACGGCATTTGAACTAAGGGACATCTACTGAAAAGGCGTTCACATAGGTGACACACGACAAAGTAGCATCTCCTTTCTGGTAAGGGTCATTTGCAGAAAGAGAGATATCTGAACTACTTTATGGGCGTAAAGGTGTAGCCTCATGCACAGCCCCTCAACAACACAAATGTTGAAACACTTTGTAGTCTTGGTAATAAATTATTTGCTTCCAAAAATGTTTCCTGTGGTTAGCAGATGTCTAATTTCTCTCGCAGTGAACTTTGATTGCAGCCATACTTTCAAACGCATGCATGCAACTGGCCCCGTCGCAGATGTAGCCACCATACTCACCGTGGGCTGCTTCATTCGCGTGTTTTTCTGGCTATCTAGGTTCGTTGGCGCAGCATTACAATGAACTGGAATACATGAGCAGAGCATGCTCATGTATTCCATGCATGCTCATGAATACATGCTGCACGCCATGTGTTATCGCACAAAGTGGTGCTCATAGAGGCAGTGTTGTCATTGCGAACTATTGAATGCATCTAGCAAACCGTAGCTCTACCCACGGACGGTCTGGAGCGTGCGTCTGGTCAGATGCCTGACGCATGTTCTTACACTTCGATCAGCGTTTCTACAACCTTTAGTGATCAAAGAGTAGTGAGGTCGCATTGCACTCTTGAGTAATTACACTTATTCGGTGTTCTACTTTCAAATTTTCCTGTCTGGTTTCGCTCCACGAGTACAGTTCTGTGTATTACGAGAAATTGTTTTCTTTGTGTGGAGATTTCACTTACAGATGAGCACATAGTCGATTTGAGACTGACCTTCCGCAGAAGCTTGGTTAGCGGTGTGATCTTGTAGCTTGCGCAATGTCCTGATTTATTGCTAGAAATACTGGACAATGCATGTGAAGGCTCCAGCATCATAACAATGTGCACGACTAGGCCAGCTTGCTTGCAGAGAGGTTCTGAACTGAGCACAATAGTCTGGTATTGAGGGGGCTAGTCGATGTTCTCCAACCGGACAAACATTTCAAGAATGGGCACCTATGGCCAACATTCATCTCCCCAAATCTACATATTTTTTTATTTGCGTGGTCTAACCTAGCATAGTTGTAAACCACCAGCAAGGCACATATTTTGTGTATATCAGCTTTCTATTACTCTCAGTACTTTAGTTAAAATTGCAATTTGTTCCTGTCATTCGTGCTTCTTATAGTGTTTCTTTGGAATTGCACATAAGCGTTCTAAAAATGTTGAACGATTATTTCTGCTTCCATTTGAAACACCAATTATTAAGGTACACTTTTATATATCGCAGTATACAGTCGAACACCTCTATAACGAAGTGCTTGGAGCCTCCGAAATCATTTCTTATACAGGCCACTTCGTCGTTAAGGTCACAGACCACACACCTCACAATAGAACCAGGACGGAATTATTGCTTCATTATACAGGTCATTTTGTTGTAGATGCACTCAACTGTACGTTACTAGTAATACGTCTTGACATAAAATGATAAAATAAAGGCAAAAACCTTACACAGAGGTAAATGGTAAAAACATTGAAAATGAGCGCATTTATGGTGGTGAGGAAAGAGTTGGAGGAAGAGCATGGGAAAAAAAAAAAAAAAAAAAAGATGTTTAAACACACCGCAGCTTTATTTGGCATAATTTATTGTGAGCTGCTGTTTTTGCTTTAAATGTGCTTAGAAAACATGTTACATAAAATGCCGATGTACTGAATGCATCCTTTGCATCCATCTCATGGTGTGGAAAAAAAATAGAAAGAAAAGCAAGAA
Organism: Dermacentor silvarum; assembly: GCF_013339745.2. Classification (NCBI taxonomy): domain Eukaryota; kingdom Metazoa; phylum Arthropoda; class Arachnida; order Ixodida; family Ixodidae; genus Dermacentor; species Dermacentor silvarum. The sequence continues at coordinate 78,426,440 of NC_051154.1, read as the reverse complement.
CAATTCCATGGCATGTAGTCTGGTCTCGACGTTCACCATGCGTGGACATGTGATAGCATTGCCACCACTGCTGTTATTGTAGCTGCTGATAATGCCACTGGTCACAGAGAATAAAACGTCACATGTTGTTAGAGGACTGCAAACCCCTACTCTTTAGTCTGCACTTATGAAATCCTCAAAAGCAACTTTGCAAAGGGCAGGCTTAAAATTGGGATATTCAGCAGGAGGTAGCTTGTACTCAACGCATTCAGTGTCCATCGCATCACCAGGACAGATGCTGCAGCAATAATTGGTTCTGTTTCTGTTGCCCCCCCCCCCCCCCCCCCCCCCCCACTCTTTCGCATTATAGGATCAAGTGAAAAATAGAATTTTGTTGAACACACACGCCTTTCCTTTTTTCTACACTCATATTGGCAGTGAACACGTAAATTTCTATTCAATGCCCCAGCAGCAATCTCAACAAGGCTTCCTCTGCTGGGGCCGGTGCAGACATCTGGGCACTGACCAGTTGAGGTAGGATTATCCAGCTAGGGCTGATTTCAGAATTGAAGTGAAGAAATCTTTGGTCCATAGAAATGTATGGGCACTGGCTGGGACCTTCGGACAGGATTCTCTTTGGCCATAACTGGCCCTTGCGCCATAAAACACTACACATCATCATCATCATCGGACAGGATCATATTAACAGGTCCCTTGCTGTAAATTTTTATTTTTTAGAGATTTCATGTTTGATGAGCCAATGTGACTTAATGAGCTGTGCATCTGTACGCATTACATGTGAATACTGAACGGTTTCCTTCTTCCTCTCTTGTTTTATTCTTTGCTTGAAATGATACACGGTCTGTGTGCCATTGGCGGGGGTGCAGACTGGTGAATCCCGTGAACTGTTCCCCCCCCCCCCCCCCCCCATTATAAGGTAATCTGTTATTGAGATGAAGAATGTATAACACTTTTCTTTCACGCATGCATAAAACTTGTGTCGCAGCCGTTAGACGGTAAGTGTCATATATAGAAACTGGCCTTGGGATCCCTTCTGTTTCCGACCCCCATACCGTGTGGCTGCATGATAGCAAAGCATCAACATTGTTAGGAATGTATTGCGAATAAATGTGAATGGAAGAAAGAAAATAATTGCTCTCAACCACATATTTATATATATGTATTGCAAAATTGATGCACAAGCTGTAGACAACAATAAAAAGATGAGAAAAGTAACAACTTGCCCTAGAAATAGCAATTATTTAGCACTGGGCCAGTATAATGTAAGAATTCTTTTCGCTTGAATCTGTTCCTATCTTATCATCTGTTACTGATTTGATCATGGTGACAACATAGGAGGAGCACTGTTCAGATGACTGGCAAACTTGAAAAGGAAAAGGTTGGGATATAATGGTTAAATTATCCCGGCCATGGTGTGTGCTTGCCTATTGGCTTCGTGAAATCAGTGCTTGACTGATGTATGCAACTTTGTTCTGTGTGAAAAATGTTGAATTGGTTCCCTGTCTAAATAGATTGTAATAGTAGTATGATAAATGTGTTGTACTTGTGAAATGGGGTTTGCGCCGGCATGTTGCACAGTATGGAAAAAATGAGTGAAGTTGCATAAGGACTGCTTGTTATGACATTTGTGTAGTGCCTGCTTTGCCCGATGTAGCTCTTACCACATTGCCAATGGTATCTAGGTGGCAGTCGGATATGGTCAGACTTGTACGGAACTAATTAAATGTAATTAATTGTAATTGATTAGTTATTTTTGGTACTTTCGTAATTGATGGTCACTTTTTTACTCAGTAACCCTCACTGTAATTCAATTACTTTTTCCAGTAACCAATTACACGTAACCAGTTACTATATTGATGAGGAAAACTGTAACAGGCGACACAGATTTGAGCACTTCAATTTGCCGAGAACTACAGTAGAGCGCCTACGGTCGCGCAACGCAGCAGCCTCGTGGATGTGTAGTGTTCAAAGAGCCAAACCCTGGTGTTCGGTATTTGTTTCCTTATCTAAACAGTCTACTGGAAGTTAGCCGATAAAATGAACCGGTGCTGCTCTGGCTTGATAGCGACGATGACTTCATACATTGATGCTAGGAAACCACCTACGGACAATGTTTTCAGCTTTTCATTGGCCCTACCAGAAGCACCTTCTCCAAGCCCCAGGAACAATAAAGCACTGCGCTTCATAGAGGATCCAGATGTGAGCATAGTGGCATTGAGTAACCACAATCATTATATATGGAAGATGTTCGTACGTTAAAACACCACCCTTCCCTTGAGCGTACACATCAAGTGTTTTCAGCATCGCTGTTGATGTGTATACAAGAAAACGAGGGAAAAACCAGGCCAGCTCATTCTATTTACTGTATTTGTGCAATGTTAAACATTGGAAGGAAAGTAATGTAAGAGTAATGATTACATTTTAGTAATTCCTCAGTTGCTTTCATGGGGCAGTAATTGGCCACTGTAATCGATTACATTTTTTTAGTGAAGTGATTGTAATCGGTTACTGTTCTTTTTGTAACATGTACAAGTCTGGAATATGGTGTCAATTTAGTATTGTGCTACGCTAGTCATGGCCTCTGCTTTTTAAATTTCACTGTGCTTACACACTTCGTTAGTGGACATTGCTGGTATAGTGAAGAAAATACTTTGTGAATTGAAGAGATGAGCTGCTGAGGCGTCTTTAAAAATTTTAGTGAAGTGAAAATGTTGTGGTGTAAATGAAAATCTAGTACCATAACACATTACTGTAGTGTACTGCACAGGACTGGCCTCATTTGCCAGATACTTTGGCTTATCTAGATCTGTGGCAGGGTGAAGTGGGTGCCTTATGAATATGCATTGGCTCAACCAGCTCAGATTGTTCCTCCCTGGTTCCTGTCACTTGCATTTGATGACACACTTTAACATGTGGGTACAAGCCCAACTTTAAATATACAGTCGTAGTAGTACGGCATCATTAGGAATTATCCATTGAGCTCAGAGATGCAATTTACATCACATTGAAAGAAGTTAAAAACACACTGCAGAACTCCATAGTGGAAATTTCATGCAAGGAAAAATCGCCGTCCAATTAAACCATACATAGCGAAATGTTTTAAAAGGAGTTGTTTCAGTCTCCTGAAAAGACAGAGTTTACATTTGAAACTATTCCTGTTTCGGTCACTGACATGTCAAAATTTATAGAGTGACAAAGGTTTAGTGTTTCTGCAGTGATGTGTGCTACATGTGTTGAATAAAAGCTGTCTTTATATATATATATGTTTAATAGTGCTTTCTGTCTATTACGGCTTTTACATGATTACCCAGGTGAAAATTTCCAACTGGGATCCAACTGGGATCAGCTGGGATGAACTGGTTCCAGCTGGAAACCAACTGGTCCCAGTTACACACCAACTGGTCCCAGTTGGAAAGCAACTGGGTAGCAACTGGTTCCAGTTGGGATCCAACTGGAACAATTTCCAGTTATACTGGGAGTGACTGGACCCAGTTGGGATCCAACTGGAACTTTGACCAGTTGTACTGGAATCAACTGGTTCCAGTAGAGAGGCAACTGGAACTTCCACCAGTTGTACTGGAATCAACTGGTTCCAGTTGGATTCCAACTGGAACTTTGACCAGTTGTATCAGTACCAACTGGAACCAACTTAAACATTGGCCAGTTGTTCTGGTAGCAACTGGTTCCAGTTTGAATCCAAATGAAATGGTGACCAGAAGTTTAAATGAAAGCAAGTAACATGCAGTAACATGCAGCAGCTAGTCCTACTTATACTGAGCAATTAACTTTGGCAGTTTTAGCAATCCTAGCAAACATTCTAATAGAAGTTTGTAATAATTAGTCTAATACATCAGTTTTGTATATAGTTGTATAAGTTTTGTATTAGACCAATAGAAATTTCTATTAGTCGTACTGATTTACCTATAAGACCAAGAGGCCGTGTGTATTAGACTTATTAGTCTTTTACGAGCAGTGTTGCATGTCTACTAGTTTCTCTATTAGACTAATAGGTCCTATTGGACTTATGCAGATTGTTGCTGGTCTGATACAACATGTACTGATAGATTCCGCAGCTCTTGTTTGCTGGTGAAAGTTAATTGACAAAAAATTAGACTAGCGGACTGCTTGCTTGCATGGAGGGGTGTTTCTAATTAATCACTGAATAATTAAAAATTCTGCTGTACAATTGTGCAGCAGATTGCGTTCGCACGTTTGCATTAGTTTCTGCACACCATCTCCCAGCGACGTACACAAAAGCGACGTGCGCCTACATGGTCTTGCCAATTTTGCTTCACTGAGCCTCGTCGCGATGAGTCGAGGAACCAGCTAGTGTTTACAGCACAGCGAATACTCCACCGCGAAAAAAAAGAAAAAGAAAAACGCGAACAACCAGCCGTCAGAACGCGGTGCCCGGTCAGCTTACGAACAACTAGTACACTGTACGAACAACCATAATTGTTTACCGCTGAAGTTTCGTCAGTGCCGTATTTTCTGTTGAAGTGCGCATAAAGTAAATGTTAAACTTTTAATCTAAATTGCTAACTTGATATCGCATATAAAAGGCCGTAATATTTATTGACATCAAAGAGCAGTATCGCAGAGAAGGGAACACGGCGGGTGGGAAGGATATAAAACTGCGACCGTACCCAGCCGTAGTTGCGCACAGCACGTGTGCAATGGCGGCCGCCATGTCAAGGCGAGGCGTCACGCGAGGCGTGCGTGCGTGTTAGTGAATGAACGATGTGTTTTTAAGCAACCCGTGGTGTTAGCGCCTGCGCAATCTCATTCGTGCAGTAGTATATTTGGATAGTTTTATCTATGGCTGCTGTTGTGACTTCAAAACAACCCAAGGCAACTGTTTTACCCCTGTCCTTCGCGGCTTTGTGGATATATCAGCGTGCATCAATGTGCAGTGTTCTCCCCGGCGCCAATTTACCATTTCGAGGTAATTATACTTCTTGTTTATGCTTCTATAGTACAGTATGAGGTGTTTTCTTCTGTTTTTTTTTTTATCCTGACGGTGGACGTAAGTACTTCTGTACAGTGTCGTCGGGCCGATTGCTGTGTGCGTTGCAGCAATGATCGACATGCCTGTTTCCGACAACGCTGTGCAAGATTTGTGTCTAGAGTTCTTTATATCTGCCTACTGTTTCGATGGAACACACATATTACATGTTGATTTTGTGTTCTTTATAATTGTCCTATCGTGTCACGCGGCGTCATTTTTTATTATGATAAACATTTTGAGCTAGCATAATATCACAGTCCTAAAATTAGTTTGGTAATTGCGGAGCCACATTACTCAAATGTGGAAGCAAATATTGCCAGCTTAAACGTTTAGTGGTAGAACTAGCACCCCTGTTTTTAACTGCTTCTATATGTGTGTATTTTTCTGCCCAGGTTTTTTTAACCACTTCCTCAAAAGGACGTCCTTTGGTTGAAGTCAACGAAAAGCTCTCAATCAAGATTGCTGACCTGACGAAGATCTCGAAGGAGGAATCTGTAAAAATACATGCTGTGCTAATAAATGCTTTTAGCAATTTTACCTGTTTTTCGTTATGTATCTGGTACATCGCAACATTTTCTTTCACTCCAATAGACCTATTACACTAATAGACCTACTAGACTGTATTAGTGTCGATAACCGAATAGGCTATTAGGGTTTGTATTAGAATTTTTTCTAGGGAATTAAGCAATAATAGCTGAACTGCCTTAGTTGTATGAAATCCATCAGCAGAATACACTTTTGATAGGCTTCTGCACGGGCCAGTTGCAATGGGGACCAACTGGGACCAGTTGCAATGGGCTACAACTGGGACCAGTTGCAATGAGGACAAACTGGGACCAGTTGGAACGGGGACCAACTGGGACCAGTTGCAACGGGTACCAACTGGGAATTGTTCCATAAACCAGTTTAACTGGAACCAGTTGCATTCCCAGTTGGAAATTTTCACCTGGGTACCACGGTATCTTTTGGTTTTTTTCTGGTTAGTCTCATTTGTTTTTAGTTTTTAGACTACTAGAGAGAAAGCACTCTTTATTTCCGTCTTCAATCCTCAGCCTGCTCCTTTGGTACGACATTGACTGTACTTTTGAATAGTTTCATTACACTATACTGTAGTGTGATCATTTGTGTCCCTGTTCTGGATTTTGCTCTGCTTGTGTGTTGCACTGTATACCTCACTACGCACGTGTGACGCTGCGTTTAGCTGTTGAAAAAATGCTGTCGCACTGGTGCGCATCCGCAGGGCCTTGATACTGTGTAAAATACTTTGCATGCTTGTTGGCGTGCACACGTATGTACGTCTACAGCACCAGTACCTGACAAGGGCTGTATATGCTGCAGCGCGTTTTTGCGCCGAGTCATGGTGCGTTTGTTCCCGTTCACGTGACAAATAAATGGATGCCAAACAATAGGCTGCATTGGGTCATTATCTACATTGCTGATAGGCGAAATGCAAAAACGCTGTGTGCTTGCGTTGTAGTGCACGTTAAAGAACCCCAGGTGGTGCAAATTAATCGAAGCCCTTCACTAGACGGCGTGCCTCATAATCAGAACTGGTTTTGGCACGTAAAACCACACGATGAAGAATATTGCTGATGCAGTCACTTAAGTGCCTGAAACGATTATTTTGTCATTTAAACTTTTGCCTCGAGAGTAACGCCGCCCATTTTAAGTGCAACACTGGAATTATGCCAAAGCTTTTTGTCTTGCGTCCGCATTATAAATCACTTCGCGCAACCTTGGCATGACTCGTGTCAAACGCGCATTTTGTTGTATCCAAGTGGCTTGGTTTTGAGCAACGTATATCAGCACGAAGCGGATGGAAATAAAACGGGACACTTATGTTTTCTACTATAATTTCATTCGGCCGCCGATATGCAGAAGTGCTATTGCTCACGAACACATGCCACCATCAACCTCGCTGCAGCATGCGCACGCCAAGCGAAGGGTCCCGACCCGCCCCATGAGTAGGAAGGCAGTGGGGAAGGAAAGACCTTGCGCAACGCTGGCGTGTCCATCACTGGCCAACCAAAGCCACGTGGTCCTCTTTGCGCGACTCCATTGGATGGCGGTTGTGTGACGTGAATGGAACAGCTGGTTCCGTCCGTCTCGATCAAAACAAACGGCATCCCCCTTGGCATCCCCACAGAAGGCAGCAAAATGGCTGACGAAACTGGTAGCTCCGTGTCGGGGTCGGAACTGGCAGAATCGACAAGCGACGAATGCTTGGCTGAACCTGACGGACCCGCTAAGAAGCGCTTCAAGGCTGGCGAAAGAACGCCTGGCAAGTCTGACAAATTGGAGCACAGGCTGGGCGGCATTCTTTGCTGCGCGGTCTGCCTGGACCTGCCCCGCACCGCCATTTATCAGGTACGTGGGAGATCAGCTGATCGCAGATCCAATCCCAGGCTCGTAACAGCTTCCTCCCGCCCTTGTGAACGTCGCGGCCGAATAAACGCGGCGCTTCACGGTCGCTCATTCGACGGAGTGTGTGGTGGAATGGGGCGACGTATTAGTGTTTCATTGTAGAGGTGCAGGTGTCGCGTCGTAGATATTTATATATGTATATATATTCCCCATTGCCTCCTGCCTTTTGTCCTGGCATATGTTTTGTGTTTGACTGTTTAGGCTTCTTTTCAATATAGGCATTTCTTACGAAATGCATTCACATTCATTGTGTTTGCGTTTTGTGAATGAAGAACGGGACATCAGCGATGCGAAGTGTTTTTCGTGCGGTGTAGTGCAATATTTGACAGCAATTATTGCTTACTGTGAACGCAACAGCTTTACGGCTGAGCAACTGCGGCTGTCACTTCTCAGTTAAGTTCTCCTTTCGTTGCTGTCGTGTTGCTGAGCTCGACTTTACCGAGCTTAGAGGATTGCTGCACTCCAGTTTATCAGTGGCTCGAACATGCGCATGCTGTTGAGTTCTGTGTTAAAACTATGTGGACTGAAAGACATTACGTAACGTGTATTACCCGGACTTGTGCCGCCGCACGCGTTGCCAACTGTTCGAAAGACGAAGATGCACGGGCCTTTTACGAAGACGTGTGCCCTTGGTCACAGTTATCACGCACACACGAACTGTCTGTACAATTCTGTAATATAATCACTGGTGGTGCAATAAACACAACCGAAGCATATACACGGTGTTGGTTCTATTGTGTAGACTGCATATGCAGTGCTGCCTTGGCTACTTCAAGTTGCAGTTGGGACTGCATGTAGCAGTAGGCAGCTTATGCGATGCCATGGTTTTACGCTTCATAGGTCCCCTTCGTGTGTGGCACATAAATTTACTAGCATGCTGTCTTGCATGCATTGTTTACATTGTCGTCCAGAGCCATTGCCATAGACAGTGATGTAATGTGGTTCATCATGCACAGCCTGCCAGAAGACATTTCATTCTTGTGTCAGAGAAAGCTAAAATATTCATGGATATCAGAGTTCGCTCTGTGAGAAAGGGTAAGTATTCATTGCTACAGAAGAAAATTACAATACATTTTTATGTATTAAGAGTATAGTTATGTATTAAGAGTGAGTGCATCACATAATGTGGTTGGCATGGGCCTTGATGCGGGAAGTATTCATCTAGAAGTTGCATGTCCTTCCGATAATTCAACTGGAACTATTATGAGCAAGAAACATAATGCATAAAAAAAAATAATGAAGGAATTAATCTTTGCTGGGTTCTTAGACACATGCACTTGAATAGTCTCCAAAGCAGTAAAAGCACCCTTAAAATGTGGTAGTTGTTATGGGCATGTCTAATTACAAAATGGGCAGATACACGGTAAGATTTCATTCATCTGCTTTGCAAGCCCGATTGCAATATGATCTGTTGTTTTATAGCAGCATGACCATACAATAGACCTGAAATTTAGATCCAGATTGAGGTGACAAGCTCTGTACACCTGATTTGAAGGGATGTAAAAGGTATGAAACTGCACTTACACAAAGAGATGACCATGGTACCATTGCTTGCAATTCTCCGAAGAAAATTTTTTGGCATTAAGTTAAACCTTAAGGCAAACAGTTTTATGTTTATTGTGTGCATGGAGAATCAAACACTGCTTATTTTGAAGACACATGTCTCTTGATTGAGGACTGCACTGTCAAATGGCATGCTTTGTTCTGTCAAGGAGCAGCATAGTGTGCTGTGTAGCAGGGACAGGCTGTGGGACTGCCTTTTTTTGACAAATTAATGTCTCCAGGTAATGTAGAATAGGTAAGTCATAAAGTTGTCATAAAGGTTTTTGTCTAAACTTCTAGTAATACAGCTTGCTTTTATATATCTTTCTGCCTCTTTCAGGTTCGTAGACCAGAAGATCCAGTCGAGCACACTTGTCCTAGCTGGGGAGCTTGCATGTGTCTATGTGTCTGTGACACTAACCCACTTGACTGTTGGCCTTTAGCATCTGGTGCAATAGTAGCTCTTGCCGCAACCTTTCCCCCAGGACTTGGACAGGACTTGGTTATGGTCAACAGTATTCTTGATACACTGTTTTCTTTTTTTTCTTGTTTCTGTATTGCTGCAATGTGTGTTTCTAGGGTGTTTGTGGTAATGCACATAGGCGTGGCAAGTGCCCAGGCTCGAGGCTGGGCCTTTCTGTGCTGTTGTCTGACCACTCTTGCTGCAGTTCTTTTTCCCACTTGCAAGGTTTTCTAACGGAGCAGCTTCCCAAGAGGAGAGCATTCCACTGGGGCAACAGTGGTGATTTTCCTCTCCCTGCTGTGGTTTTGCAGTGCACCAACGGCCACTTGATGTGTGCCGGTTGTTTTACTCATCTCCTGGCAGATGCGCGTCTCCGTGACGAGACCGCCACCTGCCCCAACTGCAGGACAGTCATCAGCCGTGAGCTCTGCTCACGAAACCTCGCTGTTGAGAAAGCAGTCTGCGAACTGCCCACCGAATGTCAATTCTGCGCCAGTGAACTTCCCAGGTCACAGATTGAGCGCCATGAAGCAGAACTCTGCGAAGAGCGGTGCGTCTCAAGGGATACATTTTCTTGTTCTATTGCCTTGATCAATTTTTTCTTGTTTATGAACAATGGCCATATTCTTGATCAATCATTATTTTCAGTACACGTTTATTGGCCAGCTTCAGCGGAAGCAGATGTGATGAAAGGAATGGCTCACTTCCAACCAGCATTGTTTTCATGTCATAGTTTTTGAGTGAATTGAAAGAGTGCCTATAGCAATACAGAAGCTTTGTGCTGGAAGTTATGTTATGTAAAAGGGTCATTCCATGCCAAACAGTCCCAAACATTGAGCTTGACCCTCTCCGACTCTATTCTAAAAAATTTTGGGCAATCGTTTTATTGCACTATTTGCCCTCGTAAAGTATTTTTGGAAGAAAAAATTTTTTCTGTCTCTTACAGTGATTTGAATGTTGCCGTAGTGGGTCAAACCTAGGTTGCCAAACAATACTCTCAAAAATACAATACTACACGAAACGCCTTAAGTATCAGCGATTTGCTAGAAAAGGAATGGCGCTTTTTTATTCTCTCCCATTGGCAGCCACTACTATGTCTCACAAAGTGCTTTGTGGTGAAGCAATACGGCAATTCTGCGTCCATTTTGATTATTTGTTTAAAAATTATGCAAAGTCTACAGGCACAGTACAACTATATCACCTGCCTGGATAGTTGGCAGTAAGTGTGAAAAAAAAAGTATTGAAGTCGATGACCGATTAGTTTCGAAGTGGAAGGGGCAAATGTGTGAAATGCCCCATATTCAGGAACATGTAGATTAGTGATGCGGTTCAAGTAAAAATGCACGCTTGCACTAATTTGGAAGATTAAACAAGGGAGATTTATTTGTGAAAGTTTCATCGGAGTGATTTTTGTTTTAAGCGAGAAACAAAATTGTATGTTGAGCATTTGCCGCGTCCCTGGGCGCCGGCCCGTAAGTCTGCTTAACTGCGCCGCCACACTTCCTTGGGGCAACGGAAATATGCGGCGAGCAAGATCGTATGCTCCTGTGTGTTTTAACGTTTTTACACACATTCTTCGGCTATCCGCAGTGCCGCCGGCCAGTGTGAGAGAAAACGAGATATGGTTTGTTCAGAAATATATTAATGTACATTTACTAAAAGTACATAACAGACACTGGGAATACACTTACAGTTCTTTTTATTGGGAAGCCTCGCTTAAACGTTATTCGCGCCATTCGTGCCTCGGAGCCGACTGGTACTTCAGATTCTTCAGGTTCTTCGGCAGAGGTTAATTTTGCTGCGGTGATCGCGTCGCTGAGCTAGCGCGAGGTACCCGCGGTTCGTTTTTCGGCCGCATCCGTTTGCAGCACGTAAGATAAGCATTGCGAACGGTGCGTATACTGTTGTCGTGTCAGTATTTTACACGGAGAGCCTGTACAACAGAAAGTGAAAGCGATAAATATCTAAAAGGACGATGCCGCCTTACGATTAAGGTCGAGCAGCAAGTAAAATATTTAAGAGAACTCAAAACGAACCTAAAGAGCGACGAGTTGATTCTTCAATTGGACTTCGCCGAGAATTATAGTTTCCTTGTGCAAGATGCTCCCCAATCATACCACTAGGTAAACACACGTGTAGCCACATTGCATACCTTCGTCGCATACCATCGCTGCAAAGAAACTGGTTCCCTTCAGGCAAAATCACCTGTTTTGATTTCAGACTGTCTCTGAACACACTACAGCTGTAGTGGCTACATTTCAAGATGAAGTACTCAAAGTTCTAAAACATAAACTTCCTGATGTCAAAAAAGTTCACTACTTTTCCTACGGTGCATTGTCGCAGTACAAAAACAAGAAAAATTTTGTAAGCTTGTGCTACCATGAAAAAGGCTTTAGTTTAGCTGCAGAGTGGAATGTTTTTGCAACCTCATGGCAAGAGCGCTTGCAATGGTGTTGGCGGTGCCGTGAAGTGGCTGGCAGCCAGAGCAAGTCTTCAGAGACCCTACAAGGGACATATCCTTACACCCCATGAGCTTTTTACATGGGCAGAAAAAAAAGGTATATGTGTGCTCTGGGTGCCAGAGAGAAGGGTTGAAGAAAAGAAAGTTGAGCTCTCAGAAAGGTTTGAGTCTACAATCTCCTTCAAAGGTACGTGCACATTTCACCGTTTCGTGCCATCATCACTGACCACTGTTAATGCTGGGATCACCACCTACTCAGCAACACAGGCATTTCAAGTGGCAAAGACCATTCGTCGGCAGCGGGAATAAGAACTGCAACCTCCCCAAAGATTGAAAACCGGGACAACAACCCAAGTTTTGCATGTGTCGTACGTGCGCTTGTAGTGAGGTGGAAGTGAAATAGTGCTTCGCTCTGACAACTAACCGGCTGCCTTTGGTGCCCTTTCGGAACCTCCTGCCAGCCATCTACACTGTTTGCAAGTTTTCAGCTAGGTGAAAACACACAGGCGCATACGATCTTGCCACCCGTGTGGTCGCCGCATATTTCCGTTGCCCTAAGGAATCGTGGTGGTGCAGTGAAGCGGACTTACGGGCAGGCGCCCTGGGACGTGGCGAATGCTCAACGTAAAATTTTGTTTCTCGCTTAAAACAAAAATAACTCTGATGAAACTTTCACAAATAAATCTCCTTTGTTTAATCTTCCACATTAGTGCAAGCGTGCATTTTTACTTGAACCGCATCACCAATCTACATGTTCCTGAATATGGGTCATTTCACCCATTTTCCAATGTTTGCACCCCTTCCACTTCGAAACTACTTGGTCATCGACTTCAATACCTTTTTTTCACACTTACTGCCAACTATCCAGGCAGGTGATATAGTTGTATTGTGCCTGTAGACTTTGCATAATTTTTTTTAAATAATCAAAATGGACGCAGAATTGCCGTATTGCTTCACCACAAAGCACTTTGAGAGACATAGTAGTGGCCGCCAATGGGAGAGAATAAGAAAGCGCCATTCCTTTTTTTAGCAAATCGCAGATATTTAAGGCGTTCCGTGTAGTATTGTACTTTTGAGAGTATTTTTTGGCACCCTATGTTTGACCCACTACGGCAACATTCAAATCACTGTAAGAGACAGCAAAAATTTTTTCTTCCAAGAATACTTTACGAGGGCAAATAGTGCACTAAAACGATCGCCCACAATTTTTCAGAATAGAATCGGAGAGGGTCGAGCTCAATGTTTGGGACGTTTGGTGTGGAATGACTCAAAAGTGAATGTATAGCTAAGATTAATTGACCAAGAAAACTGCTGCAGGTGGCAAAGTGACATGCAGGAACTGACATTGGCAGAACATAAAAGTAATTTTAGTTACTAATGGCAGCATTTTGCAAACTATGAGTGGGGTCGTGAAGCAATTCTGGAGACAGAAGAAAGGGCCAGTGAGTGGGCGTGGCATAAGGTCACTACAGGTCACAGTGTAGCATTGAGCTGCAGATATGGGGGCCACTGTCTTGAAACTAGATTATTGGAACACCTTACTGCATGATTTATTATTTTCTTGCAAAAAAATTGGACAAGCCTTCGTTTAGGCCGGATGTGCCTAAACCAACGTTACTTTTCCAAACAAATGCATCGTTACGTTTTCATGAGCCAAAATTATTGCATATCATATGTGTTACACACAATGCAGTTATGGGCATATTAAAAAAAAATTAGAATCTGTGGTTTTATGTGCCAAAACTATTATATGATTATGGGGCACATCGTAGTGGGGGACTCTGGATTAATTTTGACCACCTGGGGTTCTTTAAAGCACACCCAAAGCACTGTACATGGCAGTGGCGTAGCCAGAAATTTTGTTCGGGAGGGGGGGGGGGGGCTGACGTTGCAGCGCGGCCTCCTCCTTATAGAATTTGTCGAGGGATCAAATACATGAATAATGTATTGATCATGGCAATGACATTGTATATTAGATGCTGCAAACGAATTATTGAACGCTACGCACTGTCAAGTAAAATGTGTATTTTTTCATAAAAGCATATATTCGTATGTGCCAAAAATTGTGGCAGAAATAACTGATAGCAATGCTTCCGTGTTTTTTTTTTTTTTGGTCTATTTAATAAGTAAAGAAAATATCACACGAACTTTAGAACTATATCAGTTCGAAACCAGCAAAGCAGTGCATGCAGCTGATATGAAAAACGTAAAGGCCAAGAAATGAATAAGTTGAGGACACATATTTTGATGAATCTGTGTCTTTGAAGAACCTTGTTTACATTTTTGCACATATGCAACGGCGAGGAAAAAACTCACTGACGTTATCTCTCGTTGCAATAGATTGCGCAGGAACAGCTGTTACCGGTCGTGTATTGTAATTACACCGAGATTACACTCGCAACACTGAGTACAAATAAAAAGTAAGAGTTCTGCAAAATATACATTAGAAATGCGAAGATAGAACGAAATATACAAAGTCGAAGATACAACTTCAAGGGCAAAAAAGTGTCGCTGGAAACAAAGTTCACTGCTTGTATACACAAAACCTCGCAACAAGATATTTAAATATACGTCTAAGTCTCCAATAAATCTACGTATTTAAGCAAACGTCACTGTATATAATCCGTCAAACAAGACAAATAAACATGTTGCGCAGTCACAGATAGTAAACTTCGCCACAGAAAGACAGATGGTCGAGGCAAGAACAAAACTATGATCGCAGAAATCATGATATGTACTCGGGTCATGCGGCGGTCGCGACAGCGCCATATGTGTAGAATAGAGGAATAATGCAGAAATCGGTACGAAGATGTGTAATTTAACTGCCTGCACAGCGGCAACAATTATTCTTCACCCAAAATTAAAGGATGGTATTGCTTCGTTTCAGAAAAGAAGTAAAAGCAGGTAGCTAAAATGGAAAGAAAAGGACAAACGAAAGCCGCAGATGATGCGCCAAGTTGAACACCCTATCCGAGCTTTCAATGAGCAAGGTCGCTCAAAATTGGTTATAGATGTATGTGCTCGTAATTTTCACATTCGCATGATAATTTTGATCATGATGCTAACTGCTAGAATAAACGGCTAAAATTTCTGTGGTATTAAAAAGCTAACGAACAGTCATACGTTTTGTGCATCTGGACTTAGATACCGAGGCATTACTGGGGCAACTTTCCAAATGGTTCCTCAGATGTGTATCTCCACAATCAGCTTTCATGCGAAGAAGCGCTTTGAAAATACCTGTATTTTCAGCGGGGGCTATCCTTTAATCCATAGGGCCACTGTCCCTGTGGCCACAGAGAGCCAGACCTTGTCACCCGCAAAAAGAATTTCCTCAATAATAGGCCATTTACTTTGTTCTGTTTTCTCATATTTTACTTTGTCTGCCCTGGTCCAGCTGATCGATCACATTGGGCACGCTTCCTGAAAATGTTTGGAGAAAGTTATCAGCTGCTAGCTCACAGTCACGGTGATATTTAGTATTTTCGTATGTGTGCAATATTGCGAGCGCGTGCTTTCATTTCTGGAACGGCTTGGTCACGAGGGCTCCGGTGCACGCATGTTGGCCCAAGTGTATAAGAGCATTAACCCCATAAAGTTCCAGAATTGAAAATCTTTTAAAGCACGCCTTTGGAAATGTCAGTGAACCTTTCGCGTCAAAAGTTTATGAGAACTTTATACCCATAAAGTTTCGTAATAAAAATCCATGCGCTCTGTAGATTCCGTGGCCGCTGCGAGATGCCGCAACGCGCCCGCTCGCTATCAAAAAGCCCTTGAAAGTTTGTGTTCGGATGGGGCTCCTTGCGTTGCAGTGACTCCAGGTGCAAGGGTGTTGCCATGAAATCCAGCCCGAGTTCGGAATGTTCGTGCCAAAATGCCCTTTCGATCGTGAAAAAGACATTGTAGACAGAATCCAGAATGATTCCCGGCGTCGGTGGTAGTTTTGGTCGGCGGTGCATGCCGGCACGAAAAAATTTCGGGGGGGGGGGGGGGGGCTGAAGCCCCGTCAGCCCCCCCCCCCTGGCTACGCGCCTGGTACATGGGGATTGCTGTATTTCACCCCCATTGAAATGCGGTGGCCGGGAGGTATATAATGCGAAAAGATATTTGCATTGCAGAAAACGTGCAAAAAATATTAGAACTATTCGAAAACTGGACACATTGCTTTAAGAAATGGAATGCATTTCTCACAGCTGCAGCTAGTACAAGTTTCATTAAAATTTGATGATGCCATTCTTGATTGAATAATCGATAACTTCAGTATCTAGGCCGGATCAGTTATAGACCTTGGATTTATGTTAATTTTTGGATGTTAACGTCTTTGCATAGCCTAGAAGTTTAAGAGTTTGATGCAAGCCCAAAAATACCTTGTTCCTCGTCTTCCAAGAGTCATTGGTTGCTGCTCTTGTTATTAGCTCATGGAAAGTGGCAGGCCCAACGCTATCTCCATAGTAAAGACACCTGACATTTTTACTTTCTTACATATTGTACACCAATAACGGTGCTAAGAAAAAGCATAGCCTGTACGAACATATTTTGCCACTAAATTTGTTCTTTTGTGAAGAAACAAATCTCTACTGTCCGCCACAAAACAACCCATAACTGCATGCTATATCATATATGGCACGGTAATTGATGCCTGCCTCACAGAGTCACCCCAGTGTATTTCTCGATCAAAACCTCGCACTAGGCTAATAAACTGTAAATAAATACCCCAACATTTTTTTCTGCACTATTTTCAAGGATATGAATTGTGAAATAACCTGTTTGTTTATGAACTTCTTGCACATTGTGTGAAGAGCTGCCACTGTAAATCTTTTAAAGAAAAAGTAACTTGAAGGGGCCCTGAACCACCCCTCGGGCTTGGTGAAATAACATAGTTCACGGGTAGCATATGCTGCTGTGAACATATTGCTGTTGTACGCGGTATGTGGAGCTCACAAGCGGAGCACGAAGTCACCTTTCTCTCAAATGCTCTCTTTACAACAGAAGCCATGATCCTCACTCTTTTCCGTGTGCTTTATTTTGTAATAAAGCACATTCCATATGCGGCTGCTATTGGTCACTGCGATCGGCTACACCGCAGCCGCTGTTGAGTGCTGCCACGAGTCCACTGGCTAAGTGCACTGCGGCTCGCTGAGGACAACCGCATTTGCCATACGTTTAGCGCTTCGTAGGCACCAAAATCAGTAGCCATGGCATCTACGTTCACATCCAAAATGAAAATTGAACTGCACGCCACGCCATGGTGACATTTCGATGGCAAAGCATCGTGGCCACGCCCCACCCAGCCGTAGCCTTAGCAGTGCAAGGCATTGCAGAAGGAACGGGAGCACAGCGGAGGCTGTGTTTGATTGCTAATAACTCCGCTTCTGCTTGACACATTGAAGTACTTCTTGCGGGAAAGTATTTCAGAAATAGCCTATTTTCACTTCAGATGCCTTTCTTCACTTCGATAAAAAGTGGCTCAGTGCCCCTTTAAAAATGATCTCCAATGCTAATATTGCTATGCATTTCACTGCTAGAGAGGAATTAGATTCCGGGTGAATATTAAGGATTTTCTTCCTTTTCGATTCTATTATGTTAAAAGTAGTTAATGCGTACCACATATGTGTGGTACACAGGTACACCATGTGATAAGGTTAGAAATTCAGCTCTCAGAAGCTAGTTCATTTTGGTCAACCAAGAATAGCTGTTTCTGATTTTCTTTTTGTATTGGATTATACCCTAGCTGAATTGCTGGTATATCAGCTTCAAATAAAAATTTGGCTTTATTTTACACTAAGATGTAAAGGAATTTCATATTGTGAAAGGTTGGGAGGGAGGTTGGAATTGCAATGCAATTTGTTTTATTATTGGTGTGTCACAGGGTAGTACATTTAGAAATAATTGATTTGTGGTCTTGCAAATGATATTGCATCTATAGCTGAGCAGCAAAAGCGATGGTGCTTTTTGTGTCATGTCAGGGGCAGTGCCAGAATTTTTCTGTTAAGGGGGGTGGAGGGCAGAGCATGATTCTTCATTTTCGTTGGTGGTGGAGGAGGGCACTACATTACTTGGCATGGGTGGCAGGTGGGAAATATTGCAACCCCCAATTTGCAACATGTGATATTGTAATGCTTGCATATAGTGTTTTATTTTTAATTGGCTTGAATGAAAGACTGGGAGGGGAGGGGCCTGTGCGAGGCAGGCCCCTCCCCTCCTTGCTGGTAGAGAAAGAACACATGGTAGAGCCTTATCCTCAAATGAGAGTGCACGTTAAAGAACCCCAGGTGGTCCGGAGTCCCCCACTATGGCGTGCCTCATAATCAGATTGTGGTTTTGGCACATAAAACACCATAATTTTTTTAGTGAACAGCATGTGTGCAAGAAATTAATAAATTCTTAGTCAAATGAAAACTGCTTGGCTGTTCCTAAATCAAGCCTGAGCTCAATGCACAAAGAAAGCATTTGTCACGGTGATTTGAAAGCATATTAAAGCTTGTAGAGAGATCAGAGAAAACATTGGGATACTTGCAAAATTGAAAAGGTCTTGCGTGCCATCATGTAATGAGGGCCGCTGCTGTTATGTTCCATTGTTTCATGCTTCTTTGAAGCATTGCTTTTCAGCGTGGAGTGTACATCATAACACCCATAAAAAATAATGCAAATGCTAATAAAATATAATGATTGCCTTACTAAATGCAAGGTGCATTTAAAAGCAACTAAGTTATGTATGCCACTTCATGATAATGCAGGCAGACAGCAATGTTAGTATCCAAGTTTTACAGTAGAATGTCGCTTTATTTAGTTTTATGCGACTTTCTGTTGCCAATTTAATGTTTAAATTTCTTGGTTAGGCGCTAATGTTGTGCTTCATTCTATAAACGTAAAGCACAATCTTTCCATTTCCACCATAAAGAGCAGCTGAACAACTTTTTAAAAACAGTGAGCTTTCAGCTAATTATTATAATTTTTCATCCCCTGAATATGAAAATCATAGTTTAACAGGCCACAAGTCACCGCAAGCTGCTTTAATTTAACAAAAACGAGCAGCAGGTGGCTGCAGGAGATGCTGCAGGTCGTTTAACGGACTCTGACGGCGAAGACGATCGTGACGTCTTTCTAAGTATTGGTGAGGCACGTGATTCAAATACAGTGCTCACATGACCTCTATGTTGATGAAATTTCCTTGCACCTGGCCTTTCGCTGCTGTGCTCAGCACGCTTCGGAGGCGGAGCTTCTACGAAAGATTAAACTGTGATTGCAGCACTGCTACACTCACAATCGAGAAAATACCTTCAGGAGTTGGAATTATAGTGGCAGCTCTCCAAACCACCGTAAATCTTCAAGTTCCAAAATCTGTTCAGCTTCCCTATAATGTTGCAACATGGTGCGGTAAATTGTCTGTCCCTTGTAAGTGCTTGAATGTTTACTATACAATTGCTCAGGTTTTAAAAACACGTATGATGAAAGCAAAGCATCCACCCTTTGTTCAATGCAGATGTTACTCTGCAGCGGCGCTACATTGTAAATAGTTATTTGCATCTACCACTTTGTTTAGCCAGACTAAAGTCTTGTCTTCGCAACGCTCTGGACAGCACTGTTCACCTCTGTTAAGAGCATACTTCACTATATGAATGTAACATATAAGCAGAACCTGTACATCTTTCTTTTTTATTATTTTTTTTTTGCATTAAAAAAAAACTTTCTTTTTCGTTAACTGATAAGCAAAGCTTGGTCCAAAAAGGACATTGCTGAATGGTTTGCACAATGTGCAAGTGTCAAGTCTACTGAATGGCTGACCTGAGCTTGAGTTGTGAGAGAGTGGCATGTGAATGCAGGTTGACACGCTGCCGCTACAGTCGGATTGGTTGCCAGTGGAGGGGCCCGTACCATGAGCTGGTGGTGCACACCCAAGTGTGCTCCCATCCTCACAAATCAGGCGGAGAAGTGATGGAAGCTCTTGAGCTCATTGACCAGCAGATCCATAAGGAGCAGATGCTGTACAACACCATCTTTGAACTGCTGTCGTTCGAGAAGATCACTTTCAATGGTACTGTACGACTGTACTTGGCAAGAGCAAATTTAAATGGCACATTCTGGACACACTTACATATTTGACTTGGTTGGACTGCAAGCCAATATGCCAACCTTGTGCGATCCACAGATGGCACAGTGGCATATTAGCAAGAGTGCAAAGTGCATGTATATGTAGGTTATTGTTGTTCCCATACCATGTATTGGCACCGAAAGTTGCTGATGGGCCATCAAAATTCTAGGCGACCCTTTCCTGGCCCGCCAGAGAGGCATCATGCTTGTGTTTCCTTTGCATAGACCTCATCGCAATTTTTGTTCACCATAGCAGTGTAGGTTTTTTGTGTTGGATGCGAATTCATTATAATGAGGTTTGACTGTATGTCCCTTTGCTTTCATCACCCAAGACCACGCAGTTCTGCTGGTGGGTGAGCTGAAGACCACCCCAAAATGAGTTATCAAATAGTTTTTTCTGGATATTATTTTTGAACATTTATATTTTGTAATGAAAGAGGAAAAAGTTTCTAACCTTACGATCTAGTGAAAATGGTAAATAATGAAAGTTTTTGCAATCCAAGGAGACTGTTTGTCATTGTCTGTAGAACAGAATGAACCCATTCATTGTTGTAAAACATACACAAGTTTTTCCACGAGCTTATTTTTTGTAATTATCTTGTGAAGCCATTGTAAAAATTTCCTGCAACCGGCTGGCAGTCACAGCAATAATTTTTCAAGGTAACACAATGTCAGTCCAAGAAATGTGCCCCGTATGGCGCGTCCCATGTCTCCATGACAGCACCATCCTAGACTTTTTTCTGGTGCTGATTATTTCAAATACTCTCGCTATTTGGTGTCTAATGGAACATTCGGCTGGATGTTTTCGTGTGCTCTGGCAGTGCGCATTACATTTGGCTGGTCGAAATCGATTGCTGTGAACACATTCGGCTGGTTCTCTCGGAGCGCTGCGCTCCAGTTTAGAGTGCTTGGAGGTGCTCTCACCTTCGACCTGGGAGCATGACCAAAATCTGATGGAGTTCTGGGCACCTGGCTCCTGCAGCTTCCTTTGTTAACGTGACGTGAGCCACCATGGCATGTTTCTATGCCTACGCACCTCGTTTGTTTACAACAGAAGTGCTGATGTTTCTTCTTCCGGCCTCTGATTGCTTTGGCAAGCGGCTGCACATTCGGCTTGCTCATGCTTTCTTGGGCTCCGATGAAGAGGGGGTCTCCGCATCGTTGCTATCTGAGTAAGAGCGTGGCAGGGACCAGCTGAATGTACCATTAGTTCTTTCCTGGGTTAGAACAGTGCATCCGATTCTCTTTTTTAGTGACCAGGCAGTCGGAAAAGCTGCTTAGTTTTACTCTTGCGCAGATGCATTTGTATGGTTGCTTCCTCCCAAAGGTTGTTTAGCAGCATGACTTAAGTTTTGATGCACAAGTATAGCCTGCAGTCCTTGTGTGTGTGTTTGGGCGGCTGCCCATCATGTACCCCGAGTTAGTTTTTGGAGTTAGCATGAACTTCATGAATGACCCTTGTATGGACGACCCTCTATGCAAGTGTTTTGACATTAACTATTAACATCTGTAATCTGAGTGTGGCTTTTTTTTTTTGGGGTATCGCACGAATGAGCTTGTAAGACTAATATGGAAGAACAAAATGGCAGTTGATGTTCTTCAATGATATTAGTTTGCATTAATGTCATTCCCATAAGTTCTGGTGTTGCCTAGAACCAGCTCAATTTCAGAATGTAAGAGCTCCACTGTATCTTTCATATCAACATGCCATTGCACGATAGTGTGAAGCTGCACTTCCTGAAACATTTTACAATAGTTGTTTTTACATTATTTAAATGCTTGTTTGAACATGGTCAGCATTTCTGGAGTGACCACTGGCACTTGTAATTAGGCTGCTGGCAAGTCAGTCTAGCTTGAATGATTCCATATTCAACAGTTTAAGTTCAAAATAACGAGCTTTTCCCTTCATAGGAAATCATTAGTCCTTTCTTAGACTTATTAACATAGGCCAATTAAAAGTGATGTTGAATTGTTGCCTATCGGTATGCAGGTCAACTGTATATGATAGCGGTCTGAGTCTGTGCTGTTGGAACATTTGATCAAGTGTACCTTCTTCAAAAATGTTAGTAACAATGCACCATTGATAGTCTCAGTACAGTGCTGCTATACTGAACGCATGCTAAGGCTAACAAGTACAAGGCTTGTACATAATGCTTAACGCTCTAGCCAGAACGAAACCACTTATGGCTTGTAAATTTTATCTACAGGAGTTTTGTTTCATCAACCATGTCTGCTGTGCAATACTGTCTAGAGTTCTACTGATAGTAAGTGGGTGTTTACCACCTAACATTTTTGCCTGTGCAGTCACAATACCCACTACAGCCAAGTGCGTACAATAAAAGTTGGTCAGTCACTCGCTAAACAGGACATGTGACTGATGCGAGTTGCAGTGTGGTGCCAGAGAGATGTGGCTTTGACAAGCGATTTAGCACAGAGCATTAGCAGCTGCAATGTTGTACCTGCTTTTTAGTAGAAGATGAGCAAAAATGCATGGAGGAGAGATGGCAAACAAGAGGATCATTTTTTTTTCTAGCATTGTATGGGGGGGGGGGGGGGTCAACATTTCCTGTAAAGATCAGGTGGTATTTTCTCATGGGAAATGGCATGGATGTATGCTATTGGCTCCTCTGTAACATCCTTCGAGGAGACATATTATGGCTGGCACTTGTCACCAGAGAATGACAATATTGGCTTAACTACACAATTAGTGATGCTGTCTTAGGTAATATGGGAAGATAAATGATCACAATATCCTGACTGGCATTTGTATGAAAGGTTTTGTTTGTATTAAGTACATCATACACTGGTTCATTTTGTGACTGTTTGTGGTCTGTACAGTGGCCTGCGATTTTCCCTTAAAAATGGTAAAAAAATTTTTTGCACTTACTGCTGCTTTGTTACTGCTCAAATTTTGGAGCAAGGTTGCATTATGGTTTGAATCGTTCAGCATAACTCCTTGCTTGTTCTTGCCTGCGTTGTCAAAAAAGAAAAAAGCAGAATCCATCACCTGGCGGCCCTCTTTGTGTCCACATTGCCAGTTCCCACCGATAATTGAAAACGAAATTCGAAAGCCATGCTTTGCCATACTGCAGATATCAGAAAGGACCAGGGAATGTCGTGGCAGTGATGGAAGCAACATTTTACTTTTTGGAGCAGATTTCGGAGCAGAAAAAAATGCCACTTTGAAGCATCCATAAGTATTTTCAGAGCAGATGGCAAAATATGCTATAAGATTCCTGGAGTTAAAAGCATAACTGAAGCGTCTCATACTTATTAATACTTATGAAACATATTGCACATAATATAATCAATGCAAATTGCAAGAAACAAACAATTAAGAAGATAGATGGTTATTGAACTCGCAGTAAAATTATGCTATATATTTAAAATTCCAGTACTTGTGGCAGAAATGAGATCAAACCGGTAAAGCTGAGCACCATATAGAAGTAACCACAATCACATATAACCGTTGCCAAAGTAGCAGTTGATAATTGGTATGAGAACGAAGTTCTCTCAGTCACTTTCCCATTTCACCAAAATACAGTGGAATCTTGTTAATACGATCTTCACGGGAGCTGGAAAATAAAGCGTATCATCCAAAAATCGTAGTATCCAACATATCATCTAACCAAATCGTATTATCGGTAAAAGAAAGAAAAAAGTACCGTATTTACTCCATTCCAACGCACCCTCAATTGTAACACGCCCCTATTTTCTGTGACCCCCCCAAAAAATCCTTTACAGTACTGTGCACCTCATGCTTTCATACAGAAATACAACTTTCTCTCATTTGTAAAAACAAAGATTTACTACCGATGCACTGAAGTTGCGATGAATAAAAAAAAAGTCGCAGCTTCGCCTTTCGGTGAAGCATCGATTGCGATAGCAAATCAGTAGAGCGCTATACGAAGTAAGAATAGTAGTTTTATCAGCCGTATAAACTTGCAAACATTCGAGTTCTAAATAAATTAACAAGCGCGGTGTCACGCGCGCACAAGCAAACGTGAACACATCTCACTCGTTGACCGCGGGAACTCGCTTTCAAAACGCTGGAGTGACGAAGTGCGGCGGGCAAATTGACCTTCGGGCTAGCACACTTCTCGCTTCAACACGACCTATAAGCGGCGAAAACACGGCGCATGGCGAATTCTCCCCGTCGCAGATCGCTTCGAAGATAGGGCCAGGGCAATCGTATCGCCGAAGTGAATCGTCGCAGAATACGTCCTGCTTTGGTCGACTGAAACCCTTCCGCGTCGCTTTGCTGGCAAAAATCCTCTCCTTTTTGCGCCAGTGCCGCACACAAGTTTCGGATGCGGCCCGATTTCCGTCCGTCTCCGCACACATGATCACTTTCCTTTTAAATGCGGCATCATGATGAACTCTGCACTTCATGCTCATAGAGCGGATGCAGAAAATGGGAAGACAGACGGTAGACTAATGCGTTAACACACGTACTGCAGCACACTGAGGAAGATACGGCAGCTAGGCTAGAGTGTAGCTACGCTCGAAGCACGTGCGAGGGGGCCATTTTGAAATGCCGACGGCTATATGGTAACACAGATTTAGGGTCATACTCGATTCTAATGCGCACGCATTTTTTCGACCTGTTTTATCAGAAAAAAAGTGCGTGTTAGATTCGAGTAAATACGGTATCATCCCGAAAAACTTTACACAGAATCATAACGAGGTTCCAATAGTCTGCATGTCAAGTTAAAAAATACGGCTAAATGGGCTATATAATTAAAATGCCAGTTATTGTGGCAGAAATGAGATCAAAGCTGATAAAGCTGGACATCACAATGTAAAAGTAATCAGTCGCGTATCACAGTTGCCACAGCAGCAGTTGGTAATTAGTATGAGATCGAAGTAATCTCCACACATTTCACCAAAATAGTCTGCTCGTCAAGCTCAAATATATAGCTAAATCAGCTATATACTGAAAATGCCAGTACTTGTAGCAGAAATGAGATCAAATCTGAGTATGACATGATAAAAGTAATCACAGTCGGATATCACTGTTGCAACAACACAGGTTGATCAGTATGACATGGAAGTAGTCTGTCACATTTCATCACGCATTTCACCATCAAACTTGACATGTCTGCAGGCCAAGTTCTATGGACCACTTCAACGGAAGTAGTCCATAGTGCCTTTTCGGAGCAGGTTCACCGTAGTTACTAACAAAAATGACAGTTTGGAGCAGCATTTCTCTGAGCAATTGGAGCAGCACTTCCCATCACTGTCATTGCCACTATGTTTTGGAAATCACTCGTTGTGAAGAGTGCAACCAAAGGCAACTTTTTCTTGATGAACCAGGCAAGTAACGGCGGCAAGTGTTATATTGAACGATCCAGACGATCATGAAATGCAATCTTGATGCGAAATTTCTGAGAGAAAACAACAAAAAACAAGAAAGCGGGTAAGCGAAAAAAATGGAGGTCATTGAATAATATCTTATTTTCCCGATAGGGATGACAGAAATTAGTAAAATTAGGGGACTGCTGAAAAAGTTATTAAAATTGTGAGACTTCATATAGCTTGCCTTCTTTTTGTGGTATTTTTCTTTAATTATATTGAGGCACATCTGCTTTCCTTTTGGAAAACTTAACATGAGAAGAATTGGGTGCTATTATCATTTTGCACAGACGTATCAAATTTGGGTCATTCCACGCCAAACGTCCCAAACATTGAGCTCGACCCTCTCTGATTCCATTCTAACAAATTGTGGGCGATCGTTTTAGTGCACTACTTGCCCTCGTAAAGTATTTCTGGAAGAAAAAAATTTTTCTGCCTCTTACAGTGATTTGAATGTTGCTGTAGTGGGTCAAACCTAGGTTGCCAAAAAATACTCTAAAAAATACAATACTACACGGAACGCCTTAAATATCTATGATTTGCTAGAAAAGGAATGGCGCTTTCTTATTCTCTCCCATTGGCAGCCACTACTATGTCTCACAAAGTGCTTCGTGGTGAAGCAATACGGCAATTCTGCGTCCATTTTGATTATTTTTTAAAAATTATACAAAATCTACAGGCACAATACAACTATATCACCTGTCTGGATAGTTGGCAGTAAGTGTGAAAAAAAAGTATTGAAGTCGATGACCGAGTAGTTTCGAAGTGCAAGGGGCGCGAACATTGGAAAATGTGTGAAATGCCCCATATTCAGAAACATGTAGATTGGTGATGCGGTTCAAGTAAAAATGCACGCTTGCACTTATTTGGAAGATTAAACAAGGAGATTTATTTGTGAAAGTTTCATTGGAGTGATTTTTGTTTTAAACGAGAAACAAAATTTTATGTTGAGCATTTGCCGCATCCCAGGGCTCCGGCCCGTAAGTCCGCTTCACTGCGCCCCCACTATTCCTTAGGGCAACTGAAATATGCAGCGACCACACGGGTGGCAAGATCGTATGCGCCTGTGTGTTTTCACCTAGCTGAAAACTTGCAAACAGTGTAGATGGCTGGCAGGAGGTTTCGAAAGGGCACCAAAGGCAGCCGGTTAGTTGTCGGAGCGGAGCACTATTTCACTGCCACCTCACTACACGCGCACGTACGACACATGCAAAACTTGGGTTGTTGTCCCGGTTTTCAATCTTTGCGGAGGTTGCAGTTCTTATTCCCGGTGCTGACGTATAGTCTTTGCCACTTGAAATGCCTGTGTTGCTGAGTAGGAGGTGAGCCCAGCATTAACAGTGGTCAGTGATGATGGCACGAAATGGTGAAGCGTGCGCCTACCTTTGAGTGAGATTGTAGACTGAAACCTTGCTGAGAGCGCGACTTTCTTTTCTTCAACCCATCTCTCTGGCACCGAGAGCACACATATACCTTTGACATTTTTTTCTGACCATGTAAAAAGCTCATGGGGTGTAAGGATATGTCCCTTGTAGGGTCCCTGACGACTTGCCCTGGCTGCCAGCCGCTTCACGGTGCCGCCAACGCCATCGCAAGCGCTCTTGCCATGAGAGGCGAAAAAGTTCCACTCTGCAGCTAAACTAAAGTCTTTTTCGTGATAGCAGCCAAGTTTAGAAAATTTTTCTTGTTTTTGTACTGCGACAATGCACTGTCGGAAAAGTAGTGAACTTTTTTGACATCAGGCAGTTCATGTTTTAGAACTTTTGAGTACTTCATCTTGAAATGTAGCCACTGCAGCTGTAGTGTGTTCGAGACAGTCTGAAATCACAACAAGTGATTTTGCCTGAAGGGAACCAGTTTCTTTGCAGCGATGGTATGCGACGAAGGGATGCAATGTGGCTTGTATGGTATGATTGGGGAGCATCTTGCACAAGGAAACTATAATTCTCGGCGAAGTCGAATCAACTCGTCGCTCTTTAGGTTCGTTTTGAGCTCTCTTAAGTATTTTGCTTGCTGCTTACTCACGAAGTGGTGCAACTTTAGCTCTTGTAGCATGTCTAAAAACTTCTCAGAAAATTAGGCTGGGCTTAAGAAAATTGTTTCGAGCCTGCAGCGGACACCACTAATCCATTGCTGAACATGGAGGTAGTCACCCTTATCTGTATCTAGGGATGGTGTGTTCTCCAGCATGCTCTTGAGGGCGTCGCTGCCTGGGCACACAAGACAGCAGCTGCGCATGCAGTCTTCATTTTCTGTCTGGCATACAATTGTTGATAACAATTCTTCTGTTGTTTGCGTGAAGCCTGCGGCATTGAGCACATTGTGGTGAGCCATGCACACTCAAAGTGTGTGGGTGCCACTTCCTCCGGCCAAAACGCAGTGAGGTGGACGCAAACTTGCGAATTAAGAGAATCCGCATTTGAGATTGCAACTTTTTTTCCATTCCTCGTAAAGTTCTCACAAATTTAGCAAAAGCAGTCGTTTTTGTTGGCCATGGATGACGTCTTTTTTTCCCGGTAGAGAGTATGAAACCAAATCGTCTTCATAAAATTTCTTGACTGAAAGTTTGACTTGTTCGTTGATGGGGCGTCCTGTTTTTCTTGACGGCGTGCCAAGAATACTGTCCTTTGCTCTGATACGAATCGCTTCGCGTGCCTCTTGCTCCAATGCTCCGAAGTAATTCATAACTTTTTCACGGGACCATGAAATTGGGGCTAGTGTCAAAATCTGTATAAAATATGACACGATAGCAGCATACGCACCGTTCGCAATGCTTATCTTACGTGTTGCCAACGGATGCGGCTGAAAGACGAACCGCGGGTACCGTGCGCTCGCTCGGCGACGCGATCAGCGGAGCAAAGTTCACCTCTGCCGAAGAGCCGAGCGTAAGAATCTGAAGCACCAGTCAGCTCCGAGGCATGAATGGCGATAATCACGTTTAAGTGAGGCTGCCCAATAAAAAGAGCTGTAAGTGTATCCCCAGTGTCTGTTATGTACCTTTAGTAAATGAATATTAATATATTTCTAAACAAACCATCTCTCGTTTTCTCTCACACTTCGTCGGCGGCACTGCGGATAGCCGAAGAATGTGTGTAAAAACCTGAAAACACACAGGAGCATACGATCTTGCCACCCGCGTGGTTGCCGCATATTTCCGTTATCCTAAGGAATCGTGGCGGCGCAGTGAAGTGGACTTACGGGCCAGCGCCCTGGGATGCGATGAATGCTCAACATAAAATTTTGTTTCTCGTTTAAAACAAAAATCACTCCAATGAAACATTCGCAAATAAATCTCCCTTGTTTAATCTTCCAAATAAGTGCAAGTGTGCATTTTTACTTGAACCGCATCACCAATCAACATGTGCCTGAACATGGGGCATTTCACACATTTTCCAATGTTCGTGCCCCTTGCACTTCGAAACTACTCGGTCATCGACTTCAATACTTTTTTTTTTTCACACTTACTGCCAACCATCCAGACAGGTGATATAGTTGTATTGTGCCTGTAGACTTTGTATAATTTTTAAAAAATAATCAAAATGGACGCAGAATTGCCGTATTGCTTCACCACAAAGCACTTTGTGAGACATAGTAGTGGCTGCCAATGGGAGAGAATAAGAAAGCGCCATTCCTTTTCTAGCAAATCGCAGATATTTAAGGCGTTCCGTGTAGTATTGTATATTTGAGAGTATCTTTTGGCAACCTAGGTTTGACCCACTACGACAACATTCAAATCGCTGTAAGAGGCAGAAAAACTTTTTCTTCCAGAAATACTTTACGAGGGCAAGTATTGCACTAACACGATCGCCCACAATTTTTTAGAATGGAATCGGAGAGGGTCGAGCTCAATATTTGGGACGTTTGGCGTGGAATGGCCCATTTGCTTTTGTGGTTAAATGAGTGTTTTTCAGTGCCTGTTTGTAATGGCTGTGCCATTTTTTCTAGATTTGCAGTTTAAACCATACCGCACAGATGAGTTCATTCACAAGCTGTACTATGAGACATCTCGCTTCACTGCCTTTGGCTCACAGTGGGTTGTAAAAGCACGTGTGAATGACAATCAGCGTGATCCAACACAGTCTTGTGAGCGCACCCTCAGCTACCACCTTGTGCTCAAGAGCAAAGCTTCAACGTAAGTAGCAGCTCTGAATTCTGAACTTTGTTCATTTCTTTATTAGAAACCAAGCCTTGGCAAATTTAGTAGACGATCGCATACAATCCGACACTCACTCGTACTTGTGGCTACACACTCAGTTGCTCTTGTAACCTGTTGCTCCCACTGGCCCTCGCACCCACACTGACATCTGGTCACATTCTTCAGGACTCGGACGTGCATCCACATTTACTCGTCAGTGCTCATGTCCACCCATATTCCCACTTGAAAAACAAGTGTAAAGCAGTGCAGTACCATCAGCAATCTGGCAAATAATTCCAGCATATTGTGTGTTATTCAGAATATATAAATATGGATCGTGTCCCATGCCATGTGGGATCCTTTGTTTTCAGGTAAAAGCTGATAATTCCAGATTTTGCACACTGAACAAGTTTTAGCCAAAATGGGGTAAACCAGATTTCTTTCCAAAGTTTACCCCATTCTTAAAGGATAATAATAAACGCAGGGGTTGTATAACTAATGACCGCTGCCCACCTTGTGTGGGCAAGTGGTCAAGACATTACATTATAGTAATATTACAAAAAAAAGAAACATAATATTCATGAGTAATAATTACTCATATATGAATATTTAAAAAAATTTGTTTGTCGCTAGACACTCCAGCGAAAAGCGGCATATGTAATATATTCACCGCTTACCGGCCTTGAGTGAACAAAAGCTTGTTACTTTTTTAGTAGTCGCGTTTACATAAATATGACAACGGCCCATCAAGATCGGTATGAGGTTCACATACTGTTTTTTTTCCTGCACATCGCATACATGTAAACAGCTGTATGCGCTATGAAGCGAACACAGCGCTGACGTTGCTCTGCATTGTGAGCAGTAGCTGTGTTAAGAGGATGTTTACTCAACTAAGTTAAAAGAAGGGTGGCAGATTGGTCCAGTTGGTGTTCGATTAATTTTGTTGCAAGAGAGCATGGTGGGAAGGCAGTAAAACGGGACAACAGACAAGGAATAAAGGCCCGAAAGGATAGCACAGGAATGCTCAAAATGCACATAATGTACATCAAGAAGGGCTTGTAAGACAACAAAAAGCATCTCGCCTCTTATAAGCATGCCCGTGTGCACTACTTAAAGTGCAGAGAACAAAGTAAATAAGGGATAGCCAAATGCGTCTGTTGTATTTGTTTATGTGGTTTCTTCTAATGATATAAATAATGCCTGCCAACAAGGATTTGTATAAACGGAATTTGTCACATTACTTGTGAGCAGCTCTTTGTCCTTACTTGTTCCTATGAGTGATTGCGTGTGTTAATTGTTACTAGAAAGTTACCAGAAAAATCCATTACTTTTACCAGAAGCAAGAACCCCGACATCTTCCTCGTTTTCCTTTTTGGAAATAACAGCCGATTTTTAACCCCTCAAATTTAAGAAAATATAAATCCCAACAACAAAGGACCCTACACATACGTTTCAGAAGCAGTTAATTTTCCTGCACTTTATCAGTTACTACAGTGGCATAACAAATGTCTGGCCAACAAAGGTGTAGTTTGATATGACCTATGTTTATGGTGAAGAAGATGCTAAAAAAGGGGGGGGGGGGACAGACAAGCGTCTTTTGAATCGTGCCACTGGCGTGCTATGGGGGAAGCAGGAGTTGAGCATCCCCATTGACTTTTGATTAAGCCCCAGGCCAGTACAGGCCAACGAAACAGCAGTGCTAATACCTCTGATAATGTCTCTAGTATAGCGAGTTATACTGAGCAATAGCAAGTGGGTACTACCGTAAAATTCCGAGCAAGCACCCCTACCTATGCAAACCCCCCCCCCCCCCCCCCCCCGAAAGTGCTGGGGGGGGGGGGGGGCACCACTTTCGAGTAATGTGAAAGTGGCGCCGACTACCGAGCAAGCGCCCCTCTTCCTTTCTTCACCATGTTCACCACTTCATGCATTTTTACCGGACAGTTTGGCTAGTTTTTTTTGTGTGTGTGTGTGAACTTTTTATAAAATTGCATAATAAATTATATAAAAGGATGTTATTTAGTCATAAAGAAATTTATTGTTTAGCCGCACTTCTGGAGAGGCCCACTAGTTCACCATAGCCAGGTATCTGCATAGCCATAGGCATAGCTTTCGTCAGTTGCCATTTCTGTCAAACCTGCTAAGTTTTAGGTGAATTAAGCACAAGACAAATGGTGCGATTTTGTGTGCGATCCGTCGTAAGACGTGTCAGAGCCCCATTTGCTGCATACGACGATTCGGGACACATGGTATGAATGAGCGAGCGGCGCGTAGCTCAGGCAAGAACTGGTGCCCCTGTAAGGACGCTCGGAATACTGCGTAACTTTGAAAAGAAAGTGAAAACAAACGTGTTTGCACAGCTATCTCGTTTTAAACAAACAATGTCAATAAAAACATGAGTATGCGAGCAGCGCATACTTGTTTCTGCAAGGCCACGCTCGCAGTGTCAGCTCCATTGACAGCCGCTGATGGCTAGGAGCCGGCAGGTCTAGCTCGTTGGCCCGTCAAATCGGAGACCGGTGGCGCTTGCGACGTGACCGCATGCAGCTCGTAATAAAGTGCCTATGTTGGTCAGCACAACATGTACACAATTACGTTGTGCTTAAATTGCAATACATTTGATTGTATCGATGCCGACGGAAGTGAACGTGCAAGCTAGGCAAGCTTGCGCATTCGGAGACTATAGGCCGAGCTCACTGGCAGCCGGATCCGGGGCTGCCAGCCCTTGAATTTCGGTCCGTGACCGAGCAAGGCCCCCCGCTCAACTTTTCTTGGATTATCTTTCACCATAGGGGTGAGGGGGCTTGCTCAGAATTTTACGGTACACATATTAGGAGAAGTAAAAGTGGATCTAATGTATGCTTGCATATTGACTGTCATTTGTTTGCAGCAGTCTGTGGCCAAAACACTCCTCGCATAAGTTGTTTGCAGACTGTTTATGCCATGGCAAGTTTTTTTTTTTTTTTTTTTTTTTTACATAAAAATTAAGTTTGACTGCTACAAAAATATGAGAAGTGTGCATGCATGAGATTGTAAGCAAGCTGAAATCTGATGTCTACGTTATCTACACTAACTGGAGAACATGTAATCTTATCAGAGGAATAATTGTGTGTTGGGAGTACAAACAGGCATTTATGTGAATATGATGAAACGGCTACCTTAATCCTGTGCCGTGGACAAGTCTTACTCGGTTACAATTTTTTTTTCGCTGGGACTAAGGGGCTTACAGCTCCGTTTGTCCGGCAGAGCTTTTAAAAATTGCGGCTGCCAGTTGCGTGTTGCCGTGCCCATCACGAAAGTGCGGCTTTAATTTTATTTCTTTTTCAAGCTCCGAAGATGATTTGCTCCTGTGTGAAAGCATCGACAGTGATGGCAGTTCTTTTAGTGCCATAGACGCCTCCAGAGACTCCGATGTCGCTGACTACGACGATAGTTCTGACAAAGTGCGGCAGTTTACAAAGTTAGATGGACATAACCTGGTTCTTGTTATTTTGAATTTTAGGCACAAGTTGTGAATTTACTATCCCCATATTATACATATGTTAAATCTAAAAAAAAAAAAATTCTATCCAGATGTGCAATTTTCTGGACTCTTGATTTTTTGCCGGAACTTAAAGGGTTAAAGCAAATACTATGACCAGTGCACCTGTAGAATTTAAAAAGACATTATAGGCAAACACTGGATCAATCTAGATTGATTGGCCTTCTAGAAACCTTGCAAGACTTGTATGCCGGGAGATGGACTAGTTGCAGAGAAAATTCCAACTGAAAGGGTTGCAAAATTAATCCGCATATTAAGTTGTCCACAACAAAGGAACTGCCTTACGTAGTTGCTGCGCTGGATATCTCTGAGGTCAGGCTCTGTCGGTTGCTACTGCCTCTGAGCCAGAGGCCTACGCAGAGAGGATGCCATACTCCTGTAAAATGCACTGACAGAATGGTGTGAATGATGGAACCAGTGAGGAGTTCAAGTGCATTTTCTTTCATGTTGAAATGCAACATTGCTGTATTTACTCAAGCCTAGCGTGCCCTCGATTGTAACGCGCGCCCTATTTTTCATGGGCAGAAATGCAACTGTTTCCCTTCACCAGATTTTCTTGGTAAAAAGACAAAACTAGCAATTTGTTCTTAATTGAAAAAAGAAAAAGCTCTGAGGCAGCCGGAGGTGCAATTGGGACATCAGCTATAGGTGGTGCCCAACAATGACGAACTCCTGGCACCTACAGTGCAGCAAAACACGGCCTTTGATGATGGGGCGTGGGATTTGGAAACCACGGATTGCAGTTTTGGTTTCATACACAGTTCTGATGTGCTAGTCATATTTTAGCAAATTATTTGAAAAAAAAGTACATTAGGATTGAGCAAATACAGTGACTATTTCATTATCGGTACTTGACTCCAGTTTATCAGTTATAAATAGGACGTGGTGCATCATGGGAGCAGGCATCGCATTTTCTACGGTGGCCGCCAGTCCTGTTAGGTTAATGCAATTTGGTCATTTGTTAAGACTCTGTTCTCTTTAAATTTAACACTTTGGACTCTTTGGAACGCTTGCGTTGTAGTGCACGTTAAAGAACCTGAGGTGATCAAAATTAATCCGGAGCTCTCCACTATGGCGTGCCTCATAATCGGAACTGGTTTTAGCATGTAAAACCCCAGAAAGAAGGACTCCTTGGAACACTAATCTATCACTTTAGCTTGACTTAATGTTTGCTGTTAGCTTCCCTTCAAGGAGCTTGCATCATCAATGGCCAGGTGATACATTTGTGAGTTCATCTGTCAGTCTGAACATAAAAAATATGTTGCAGAACACATCCTTTGAATGGTTCTATTTTACTATTTTAAAGGCTTTATCTTCAGTGTACTCTCGCAGTGAGGTTAGTAATGCAGTCGACTTGTTATAATTCAGCCCTGAATAGGTGAAAATTCTAGCTAATTTAAATAAGCCTGTAAATTTTAGCTTGCCTGGAATTTTTTTCAACATATTTTGGAGCCATTTAGTTCAAACAAAGCTTTCTGTTGAATTTTGGTTGAAAAACAGCTGATACGATATCCACGAAGCATAGATAATCATAATGTGCCGGTGTTTGATATTCAGGTTCCGTTGTCTTTTTACACCCTTCATCATTGGCTTAGCACACCTCTATTCTTGCTGGGACCAGCCACACTATGAGATGTATGATAAAAAAATGATACAATCGACAAATGAAAATAAAAATATCTTGGGCAAAAGCGCAGCCTGATGTTACTTCTATATTGTGGTTGCATATCTACTCGAACATGACAGGCTGTGTAACTCATACTTCTGGTAATTCAGGGCCGGTATTGTTTTGTAGCGATGCCTTTTCCCGATGCTAATGCCTTTTGGTGTGCTTGGTGTTCGCTAGCGGACAAGCGACTTTTGAAGAGAATGGCAGATTACCATTAACATCTGTTGTGCCTGGAGCAGAAATTTTTAGGGCTGCAGTGCGTTAATTATGCATGTTCTGTAAGTGAGTGCACGAGTGGAAGGAAATGCAGTGGTGCCGATGTATTCTAAATAGTGAACCATGCCCTATGATGCTGCACTGTAAAAATTGGGGATAAAGAAGGCAAAGTTAAAAATACTTGTGTAAGGCTATTGCCACATGCTTACCTCACAGGTATTATGTACAGAATAAAAGCATCCCTTAGACACACTACAGGAAAAGAGGCAAAATATTTAATTGCAAGTGCCTCTGGAATATCAATCATTTTTAAACTGAGAAGCTGGTTTTATGAATCTTATGCTTAAGCAACCATGAAACCAGTGTGTTCTGCATCTTGACATTGATTTCACTCATGGCTTTTGCACCATGTCTCACTTTTCTCAGTATGAATTTAGCCTGGAAAGTGATAAAGGTCATGGGTGCCTACCTTTTAAAGTGCATGACAATGAAGGTGTCTTCAAAACAACCTGTTAGAGCAGCTGTTAATGGGCTACGGTGCTGTGTTGAGTCAGTTAAAATATGCACAGCAACTTGATGGTGTTTCGATTGCCGATTTGATTAGGGGGAGTTTCGTTGAAGCTGCTCTGTTTGCTTTGCTTCTTTCCACATAGCACTATGGGCATCCACTACATGGTGCTCAAGGGCCCATTTGGAGACCTCAAGGTGAATCCGCGTCTCTACCAACATGAATTTACTGAAGCTGCCATGGAGAGCCCGTATCAACCGCTGCCGTTGCTGGACTCTGCCGAATGCAACAAACTGCTTGCTGCCAAAGCCTTCAACTTTCGCCTCATCATGTTTCATGTGACCAAGTGAAACTGCCTCCAGTCATCCAGATTCCAAGCACACTGTATATTTGAATTCTGTCCTTCCTGAAGATCTGTATCAAATCCCTTTTCATTCAGATTACTTCCGCCAAATGGCTTAATTTAGAACCATTCCCCAATCCCTTGTCGTACAAATATATCCACTTTCCTGTCTGTTGTGTTTTTCTTATCTCTGTAGTCTTTTGAAGACAAATTGTGCACACTTGCTAAGCAGTCACAATGGCATGTCAGGGTTTGGTCAGAATTAAAGTGTGCTAGAAGGGGGTAGTGTGTTCAGGGGCAGCATACGCCACGCATTGCCGTGAGGCGGCAAGTGTGGAAAGGTCTGGCACGTGGATTCCAGCCCATGCGACAGCAGTGCCGCCACCGACATCCGTCGCTCTTCCCGCTGTGGTTGTACGCTGCTAGCGAGTACGTCGAAGTTTGTGTTTTGCGATTGTTTTGTAGTTTATAACGAAGTATTGTTTAAAATAAAGGCTTGATTTTCGATGAAGTATTCCAGTTTGAATTATACACAGCGGTTGCCACCGCAATATAAAGTGCTGAATCCGTCTAATTGATTTCTTATTTAATTTATTTTAATTATCAGACTGAAGTAACTGAAGTAATTTTTAAAAAGTATGAATAATTACTTACTGAAAGGTAATTGTACTGCTGGGTTGCATTACTCATATTACCTAAATAATCGAGTAATTAGGTAAATAATCATTTTGTAATCAATTACTTCTGCTATATCCAATATATTGTTGATCCTGTGACTTCTAGAAATGAAGTACTCTCCACATAATATTCATGTGCGAGTTATATCTGCATACAAAGGAGTAGATTTTCATTTATAAATTTTTTCAAGAGTGACACATAATTCTAAGAATTGCTTGTGCATTCCACAGTTCTCTGTGCATTTCCAAGAAGTTTGCTAACAGATTCTGGCTCAGCCATCCTAGGATGCCTTCGAAGCAGGGACGCATTAGCATTGACAAGTTAGCGATTAAAACGCAGATTCTTAAGCGCGATGTATCCAAAGCACCGTAGCGCACTGGAAGCAGTGCATGAAGCAACAGCCCATGCTTTGGTGGCACCATCTCGTGGCTTTCGACATCAAGTGCGGCAGCCAAGAGTCCTCCCTGAACACACTACCCCATAGTGTAGTACACTATAGTCGGAATATACCCATGCCGAGAAGAAAACTGTACTGGTGTGTGGAGTGTAATTTACTCCTTCATGAAAGGAAAAATTTACATCCACCTGTATGTAGCACGAAGCTACAAAGCAAACCCACACGGATTTCTAAGAAACAAAGCTTCGTAGTGCAAGAAAAATTGATCCTGGTCTGGGATTTTTCTTAAACTAAGAAGCTTTATTTCCGAGACACCCACATGGGTTTCCTTTGTAGCTTCATGCTACATACGGGTGGAGTCAATTTTTCCTTTCATGAACTTTCCTCCACCTTGCAGAATTCTGCAGAACTGATTCACCATAATCAATTTCCTCCTTTCTTGATATGTTCTACTTGCGTTAATTCAGGCTTTAGTTTATGGGGCACTACTGATGCAGGTGCCACAACCAAAAGCATCTATAATGAAAAAATAAAGCAAAGTAGTTACTACATTGAATGTAAGTGGAATAGACAAAACTCACCGTAAAGCTCTTTATGGTGCTAGTTTTCAACTTTACATGCACAATGGAACAATCATTTTCAAAGATGGTGTTTATGAAGCAATGGGGTTGCTGCACACTACCCTCATTGCACATCAGTCTTATACGCTAAGGTGCCTAATGCATTATATTGCACTGAACAAGTGCTTGCACAGCCACCAGTCCAGTGCAATACACCAAATTCATGAAGAGCTTCACAACACCACTGCTGCTGCAAAGGGTGCTGGTAGTAGCAAGGCTGAAGGGCTATGATAAGAGGCATGTTTTTTTTCTTTATCATGACAAACTGGCTTAGCCCTCTAGCATCAACAGTGGTATTCTCAGCATTCCCCTCAAGGCTGCCTTGAACCAGAGTACAGTGCAAAAGCGGTGAGGACTAGTGCATCGTGCGTGGTGCCAGCAGGGCTGGTGTACATGCACTTCGAACATTGCGATATCAGTCTGCTGACTATTGCTACAGTGAATACTCGCATGTATGAGCAACCATGTTGACATGCAAGTTAATGCCTTGTGCACTGTACTCCCAACACTATGCTGTCAGTTAAGCTTTCTTTGCTACACACAGTCATAATGGAGGCATAGTCACTTTTATAGGGCTTATGAACTGAATTATCTCTAGGTTGCTAAGGTGATGGTGGGTTTCAGACAGCTTGTTGCCAAGTGTGGTTCACTTGCATAGCTTTCTCAAGCCCACACCTTGCAGTGCACCTTTTGCCAACGTAAGCAAATGCAGTTGTATTGGATTCTCAACTAAATTGTAGCACAGTATCATCTGAAAAGTATGTTTACCATCTTTGCAGACTAGAAAACTTGGCAATACGCAGTTTTAAAGAACATATATTGTCAAAAAAGAAAATCGAGTTCACAACATTGGATGTTGGTTCGTACTTAAGCTTTTGCTGCTAGAATGTGGCCATTTCTACAATGAGAGCTCACAGACATTCATTAAAATGTTGAATAAAGGTTGCATAATATTCGTTTAAGGCTACAGGCAATCCAGAAAGAAAAGCTCTTTTGCCCAAGAAAAGGTTCTATCACAGTAGCGTTCCAAGTTATTCACAGCACTAAAGTCAACAACAAATAGCAAATTTCACGAGAGACAGCAGAACTTGCTTTGATGTCAAGATGCACAGCACATCAACACTCGACGCCTCTGCCTAGGCCACTCCAGTGATCAGGTACACACAGAAAGTACTTGTCCATTGCTTCACAGAACCGAACTCTGTAAAGGTTTGGCCACACAATTGTGGGAAGTTTCCCATGGCCCCGAAGAGTCACAGTTGACTTCACCACCATCTCGAGCTTCTTGTCCCAGGTGAAGGTACGTATGTAGTCTATTATACCAACCACCAGCTCTTTTCGGTCGTTGTCAAAGCCAACAAGCAATGAATAGTCCATGACAGAATTATCAGACAAAAAATTTGCATCATTCCTGATAGCCAGAGACAGGACAGTTTTGGAATGCGGTCGAACATACAGAGGAGAATCGCATGTTGTCTTCAGCAAGTTTTCATCTAAGAGAACCACATCACCTTCAGTTTGTGAGCGTGTATTTACCATACGGTTACGCACAGAACCCTTGAGGTCAAACTTTTGAGCAATGTTACGCTTGTAGAAAAGGTTCTCCATGACCAGAAGGTCTAGCTTGGATGCAGCATTGGTGGCAGAGTTCTTGTACCCGATGCGGAACACACCAACTATCTTGGCCAATACGGTGGGTTGCCTGTCTGTACAAGCACTGCTTACATATTGAAAGTACAGGGGTGCAAATTCAAGAAAAGACTGGACCTCGTAACGAGACATTTGCTTCAAGATGAAACGGTCATCATGTGTTTTGCAGAATGAAGAACCAGACTTCCCACCTTGTGCACTCCAAGACACACATCGAGAAAGTGAGTGGATGAAGCGATCTTCTCCGTGAGGAAAAATGAGACATCGCAATTTTCTGAACTGTTCAGCAAAAAATATGCGGCAGTAAAACTGTGATGTTGCATCACTGAACTGGGTTTCAATGTGCATGTTGGGGTTCTTGTGTCCAGTTCGCTTGTCTGTTTCCTGGCTGCTACAAAGAGCCAGATCATTAAAATCTACCATAGCATTCTCTGCAGGTGCTTTTGTAGTTGGACTAGGCTGCTCTCGCAACTGGCTTAGAGCTGTTGTCAGGGTTGACTGCAGCTCTGCAAGTTTCTGTTCGTAATCCGTGGAAGCAAGAGCATGAGCAATAATAGAGCTGGGTTCCTGGTCGTATATAACGATGGGAATTCTGGCGCCATGCGACACATTAAAGTGGTCTGATGCAGGAAATGGGCTTTGAATAGGATTGCTTCCAGAGCTAGACAGAAGCTGGCTGATAATGGTTTTAACAGTTCCTCTTTTTTCCTGCTTGCCAGGCACGTCATCATCTGCTTTGGATGCAGCGGACAGTTTGGTACGATTTTCAAGCAAGCGTTCTGCACCATCGGAACGAGACCGTTCGTGGCTCCTTAAGGCTGTAGACTTCTTTGACTCTGTGCTATCTTCCAACCCCGGTGCTTGACTATAGTTGTCCTGCTTTGGAGTATTGGTGTCTTGGCCCATAAGACCAGCATATATGCCTGGAGAAGCGCCATACATACAGCTTGAAACTGATGAGCTACTACTTGACACCCGTAGTGCCGTGCCAGTAGGAGGACTAAAGCTGTCGTCGGGTAGTAATGCAACATTGTCATCCCTGCTTATATCCACCATTTGATGTGGTTCAATGCTGAAGTGGCCCTCCACAATGTCTGCATCTCCAGCAGAATCACTATCTCCCAGACTGCTGGCTGTGTCTATGTTTTCATTGAGTTCATGCTTGACTGCACCTATCTGGTCATCTGGAAATGCTGTGGTGTCAGCTCCAAGTGAAGATGTGGGCTTCTTCATTTGGCTTGATTTTGCCAACAACTTTTCTTCTCTTTTTCTGACGGATTCAAAGTCTTGTAACCTTTTGTTCCAACAGTTAACGGCATCTGCAATATAGTGTTTTAGCAAGACAAGGCTGTCATTTATTTTCCAGGCCAGTGAACATGCCTCATTGAGGACGCATGTGTCCAATGTAGATGGATCTTGAGATTGGCACTTTTTCAAATTTGGTGATGTCAGCTGGAGCTGAATATCTTCTATTTTCTCTTTAAAGGCATTCTTCTCAGTTTGCTGCATTTCCATGAGGTCTGCAGCAAAAGCTTCGTATTTAGTAGCCTGCACTTGTGCCCTAAGGGAGCACAATGTCTCAACGACAGTGTTATAAACCCAGTAGCCTTTAAGTGCCAAGTCCCTAATCTCATCAACAACTACACTTACTTGAGGAATTTCATCAACAATGGAGATCACAGGTGGAGGCAAAGCCACTTCCCTAATTGCAATAGGTGAGTACTTGAAAGATGCCACTACTTGCTGTGAAGCGAAGTATTGATAGTGATCATGGTGTAAAGAATGTTGACACTGCTCATGTGAGCCCCTGCATGTGTATGCATGACCATGAAAACGCAGCTCCAGGTATTTGGCAAATGAAAGTGACCATGTCTCCTCACTCATTGTAGTAAGTGGTGTCACAAAGCGACATTTACGGCACCAACTCCACATGAGAATAGAACTCTGGGCTGTGGATGGTGGATTGTCTAAGTGATGCAACAGAATTTGAATACAACCATTTTCATGAACAAACTTGCGCACATGCTCCAGCATGGGGGTGTCACAAGATGCATTGGGACATGTGTAGGATGATCTAAAGCAATAGCGCTCTAGGAAACCACCAAGTGGAATGTCATTGCGACCATAAAAGTCCATATTGACTACCCATGGATTTACACAGAAGTACGGCGCATTGCTTGAAGTTGGTGAATAGCTACAGAAAAGCACAGCAACTCTTTGATGGTTGTAGGGACTGAGAGCATCAGTTCTGCCATCCCAGATGTGCTGGTCTGCTGTGGCCCCAGCCCCATTGGTTGGTGAATGTCCTTGGGAAGTTTCAACCTTGCCAAAGTTGTGATGGCAAAGGTTCTGGATTCTTCCACCACGTGCCCGAAAGTCGGCTAGCAGTGCTTCTGCTTCAACCGATTCCCAAAAGTATGAAAGCTTCTGATACGTAAAAGGGTGATATGGAAGAATGACCACCTTTTCCAGCGTATTCTTAGCACTCAATGTGCTCAATGATGAATCATCAGGTTCCATTTTGTTCCACACTTCCTCAGTGTCGCATGTTTTAGGAGACCAGTAAATTTCATCAGAGAAAAACTTGCGCAGTTCACAGCGACGACCAGCTTCAGTCTTCAGGTAGGGCACTGTGAGCCTAATAAAGGGTGAACAACATAGAATTGTTGAATCCAGGGCTAACTTAAATGAGTTACTTAGTGGCAGAACTTGCGACTTCAATGAAAG
The DNA here is from genome assembly GCF_013339745.2 of Dermacentor silvarum. Classification (NCBI taxonomy): domain Eukaryota; kingdom Metazoa; phylum Arthropoda; class Arachnida; order Ixodida; family Ixodidae; genus Dermacentor; species Dermacentor silvarum. The sequence goes on along the minus strand of NC_051154.1, from coordinate 78,384,615 downwards.
TCTGTGCTCTGTGATTGCAGCCGCATCTTCATCTGAGTTCAACAAAGTGTGGAGTGGGTCACTGAAGTCTTCAACGCAGCTAATCTCAACTTTTCTTGTGCTGTCCTCTGGCCCCAATGACACCTTCTGTTCTGCGTGGTCTGATGCAGCAAGGCCTTCATCATGCACTGCACAGTTCTCTTCAACTTCATTTTCCATGTCATCCTCGGCAACGTGTAACCGTGCCGGTGGTTGAGCATGTTCATCCATCAAGAAAGCCAGCTCTAGTCGCCAGTTAAAAGCTACATATAGCATGAAACGAATTATGTTCTTGACTTTCTTTAGTTCAGTTCCCGAACCTCCTCTCAATAGAATAGTGCATCCCAGTGTGCTAGAGCATCCGTCGAAAAACAGAAGTGTCTTGAATCTGTTTGATGGGAGTAGATAGGTCTTCACAAAAAAGTTTTGGCAGGAACCCAAGTTAGGCTTTCGAAGCTGGGCATCTATGGAGCTAACAATAGCTGATTGAGTGCATCGTGAAACTCGTTCCATAACCGATGGCTTCACATTGATTGCTAGAGTAACATCCATCTGCAAAAGCTTTTCTTGTGCCAGCCGAGACACTGTTTTTTCAACAAGAAGCAAGTCTGGCTGAAAGACCTGTATCTTGGCGACAACATGCTTGAGATACTCACATTCTTGCATAAGAATAGGGTCAAGTGAGGAAAGCTTGTTTTCAACTCGCTGGTACACAATTGATGAGCCCACAAGAAGAATGCGTGGATTAGTCAACTGTTGTCGCATTTTTTTGTGAACAACATTCTTTGTGCAAACAACGCCATTGACAACAACACATTCGGTTCTGTGTCCACCTGGAATCTTCTTTATATGAACATACTGCCGAATATCCATGTCATCATCCAGGTGCTTCACATCAGGTGTTACAGTGTTGGCGACTCTGTGAACTATTGGCAACACTACCTCAGCCCAAGGTAACGGAAGCCCATCAGCAGCTAGAAGCTGGTTCAACAGGTCTTTCTCAAGCACACTATAGGCCGAGTTCAAACTCTCTTTCGTTTCTTTCACCTTTGTTTCATCAAGAACAGACTTCTGCTGGCCAGGGTTATTCATGCTGCAGCTTGCATACAAAGCTCCACTGACACAGTCATCTGCAATAGTGCGATTACAGATTTCACTATTTATAGCACTACGATGGGAGTCCCAGCGGCTTCGCCTTGTATCCTCAGGTTCTTCCTCCTCTGGGGATATGGCTAGTGAGTCTCGTGGTCTTGACACAGTTACTCTGGATTCTTTTAAATCAAGATTGAGAAAAAACGTTGATGTTGATGCTGCAAGTCGTTTCTTTTCCTTGTATGGCATTGCACTGTCCAAGCGATCAGTTGGCATCTTATCTACTCTGAGTGCATCATCCATAACGGCAAAAGGAGAAAGGCTGCCAGCGGGTTGAATTTCAGAAACCCAAAGAGGATCTTGATTCTCCTCCACAACTTCATCAGGAGGGCTGTTTGAATGGCTTGGGCCAACATCTGTCTGATTGTCTGAACCAGGCTTATATAGAGAATAGGCATCAATAAATATTGGTTCATGGGGTAGCACAGGCTCCAGGAAATTGCTATCAATCAAAGCCTGTCCAATTGAAATTGCCTCCCCTCGTGAAGAGACCTTTCCCTGTGCCACAAGCCAGTCCACAAGTTCATTCCCAACCACACAATTGCTGTAGGAATGTAGACGGTGCCGGTGGGTCTGAAAAGAGACTCCATGAACTGGGTGTTGTATCTGAGACCACAACTCACGAATGAACATCTTGTCGTAGACAGGCGTCCTGCCTGGTGAAGGTGTTTGGAAACCAGACTTATCTGAAGGGCTGTAATCTTCCGTGTCTCCCTTCGGAACGACTAAAGCTTCTTCCCGAAATCCTACCGAAGTCTTTCTTCTGCCTGAAGAACCCCATGTGCCAGTATCAGGTGAAGTGGAGTCTTCCTCTTCCATGCGCATCATACCCAGCTTGTTCTGCAGGTCCGATAGGACTCCACGCAAATCAGCACTCAAGTCCAGCGATTTGACATACGATAATACCACTTGACAACAGTACATACAAACCCGCAAGTCCCCTCTATATCCGATTATTTTACCGGGAATCTCACGGTTACAGCAGCGGCTGCAGAATATCTGGCCACAAATCCTACAATGGTGGCGCCGACGAAAAGTTGTGAACTTGTCGCCGCATTCGTAGCACTCTCTGCAGTTGCTGTCCGGCATCCAGTACTGTTTGAAATCTGCGTCTTTGTACGCATTTGGGGCCACGATACCGCGGTCCATGATGTGGGCGATACGACTCAACACACCAGAGAAACTGCGTGTGTACAAAACGTCCAGTTCTCCTCTGCCTTCGGGAAGTGGTGGCACTACTGTCTGTGGCTCAGCAGTGAACGCAGATGTAGCAGCCACGGGAGAGTCGCATTCGGTCGTGGCACTGGGCGATGATTGTGGAGTAGGAGCAACTTCGTCTTCGGGGATGCATTGACAGGGACTCTCGTCGCGCACTTCAGGCACTGCGGAGTCCGCGATAGGACCAGTTCTCGGTGCTCGTGAAAGCTTGAAGAATCGGCTCAGAGAAAACCCACTGGCTTTAGTTTTCACGTCGGAGCTAAGAGGAGCAAACTCGGTGAGCGACGTGGGCGAGTCGAGTTTCTTCGCTCCGCGACGGTAATCAGCGGGCTCCATTTTGCACGCCCCGTTGACAGCAGGCCAGCTGTTTTCGATGCACGACTAGGGCATTGCTTGGGCTTGAGCGTGGTTGGCCTGTCTTATTGTGATTGGTTTCTTGCCAACGTATGAGCACTCAGTAAGGAAGACCCACAGAAGCGTCAAACGAACCATGTCCACGCACTAACAGCGAGTGCTGCGCTAAACGTATGAACGGTATGAAGGATGAATGAAATGACTCTTGCCTCGACCGTAGCGCCCAACTGGGCCAACAGCCACACGAGCGCATTTCACCGCTCTTTATGCGCATGCGCGAGGAGCAGTGTTTGCGAGAGAAATGTGGGGACTTTCGGCATGGATGTCTTTCGGCATGAATAGAGTGTACTAGACAATGGTAGGCATGACTTTCGGTCTATGGATGGAGGGGTTTTAGCCTAGGATATTGGTTAGTGAGTATATTCTAGGCACTATAGTTTGTGTGCCGAGCACCCTCCCTTTTCAATGGGGGAGCGTGGATGCCCACGGTGGTCGGCAGGTAGTACACTCTACGGCAGGGGTTTTAGGTGGGTGCCGACTGCGCGTGTCGTCTGCTTGGCTAGAGCGGCTAGAGCAGTTTCGCAGTGGTTGCGTCGTATTCTGTGTTTGCGTTTTCAGTGTCATTACAGTGTTGCGTGTTTGTTCTTGCGTCATAAAAGCTTCCAGTGAGTTTGTGGTTGTTTTGCTTCTGTGTCTGTGAGTAGAACTATGTGACGGCGGTGAAAGTATGTTGAAACCACAGTGACAGTGAAGAGAGGACTTGCTTTGCGTGGTTGTGCTGGAGTAGTTACTGCTGGAGCGAACGGCTTGTATTCTTGTTCACTGCACCATTTGATGGCACATGGCTCGCAGAATGGGAACGAAGGATAAAAAGAAACGACAAAACGCTGACGCCAACTGCTGTGGTGTGTGAAAAGTATTTAAAAAGCTTTTCATCGAACGCACGTTCACTCGATGCGATACGTACGATATTCCATAAATATCCTACATACCTTGTACCTCGAGGCATAAAATTAAAAAAGACATAAAATGTCTCTTTTAATGTCTCTGTGCGAAAGAACTTCCATCAAAGTGGCACAGGCGCACCCAGTCGGTGGCCTCGAGCCTTGTGCGCAGCTAGCCGTTGAGATGCGCCGATTCGATCGGAGAACTTCGAAGGATATGGTGTCCACCGCAAAGCTTCTGTATCAGAAGAGTGCGCCCAACGCTGTAGTTTCAAAGCCGCGAGCGCTGATGGATTGCAAAATGATGGTGCACAACGGCCGCAAACCACCAGTGAAGGTCGACATCTGTACTGCAATCTCGATCTATATGTTCCAGTCGCGTGGATGAAAATGCCATTTGGGCCAGTGGAATCATTAGCCTAATTATGCCTACTGTGAAGGTGAAATGAATAATTTCAAATAATTTATTTGCCACCTTTATTTAAAGAAAATGGTAGTGTTCAGAATGCTGTGATGAAGACTGAAGCATATCTATACCAGGGGGGGGGGGGGGGGGGGGGGGGCAAAGTATGCCTTTGCCCCCTCACTTTTGAAAGCGGGCACTTTCGGCTACACGCTGGAAAGTCCAACAAAACTACAGCTGAAGCAAAATTTTCTTTCTTAATAGAGTGACCACCTAAGTAATGCTTTTCTTTACTACGTATCCCCTGCTTGGGCAGCGAGGATTGTCTTTTGTACCTCCTCGTGACGCGCTGTAGCGGGCGACGTACGCGCGGGATTCGCCATATATACGTACGCTTGCATTGTGCAGAAATCATGGCGCTGGACAGTTCCCGCCGTAACAAATTTCCGCTTGCGCTACTTGGATATGATGCCCAGTTTTTTGTGACCGCCTAACTATGTTTGGAAAAAAAAAAAAAAAAAGACAATCGGATTGCTATATTTAACCTGCGGGCGAGGGGAGAGGTCCGGATTAAGTATTATAATCGACCGCGCCCAACGATTGGTGTGCCTTACAGCATGAAATTGTTGGATTATATCACATGCTGGAACTATTGAATCTCCGTTCAAAGATAGTCTACGTTGCGTTGCAGTCTAAATATATTGTCACCATCAAAATTGTAATCAAGCCACTTACAGGTTTAACTGCCAAATTTCATTGTGTAATCACGATCGACTTATCATACATATATCTTCGTGAAAATGACCTTTGTCGAAGGCGCAGAGCAATTTCAATACCTATAGAACAATGAACTGAATTTTTTCTAAAGGCCTGTGTGACTTCTGATTTTATTGATTTCATTTTGAGGCCGTTTCTAAATAAGAGCTACACTATTACTTGTTTTCTGGCAGGAGCAAAAACAGCAGATATTTCATATTTTGAAGAAATGAAGCCCACCTTTTGGAGACGTGTACCGAAAATTTGAACTGTGTAGGTTGCTTATGTGCTCGAAAAACGGCATTTAGTTGTTTTCCCCCCAGTATACACGGTAAACAATGTGGGGCACTGTGTTTATATTTATTCAAAGTAGGAAGCAATCTTCTGAGTGATGAGCGATATGTGCTTATTCCGTGTAAGTTCATTACAGCCTTTGTATAGATAGGTACATATTTCAGTGTTCCAGGGTGTCATACCGCCGCTTTCCCAGACTCCTAAAACAACTGCACGAAATGCGGACTTGAAATTCCAAAAAATAGGGGAATTTTAAGCGCAGTGCGCTGTGAAACTTTAACTCTCTTGCTTTAAATGCAAGTGTTGCTGATAATTACTAAAACCTTCGTTTTACCATGTGTTCTCATGCATCACACAGGATGCGTATAGGTTGTATCTACGGTGCCCTCGGCGAGCTAAACAAGGCATCTTTCTTAAATCTGGGGAAAATTAGGGGCATGGTATGGGCAACATGTAGGTAATGTTCTAAATAAATGGGTTGAAGTAGCATTTTCCAACAGAATAGACGGCTACGCTGTCATAGCTACAACTACAACTGAGGTGAAATTTTGCGAATATAGGGTGAACAATATGCCAAGTTGATGTGCGATGACAAATGCATGTTGACCAAATGCAGTCTAAAAAAAACTGTAAGCAAGTATTCAAAGGTATCCCACTCTTGTTATTAGCTGTGTTTCCCAATGTTCCAAGAGAACTCTGAATTTCGGATATTTTATACTTTGACAGAATAGGCAGCATTTTAAGTAAAATGTGTCACGAAGGTTTAACATTTCTGGCTTATTAACAGCGGAACTGTTTAAGCTTTTCGTTTCCTTGCGTAGCATTCACAAAAGCTCGCCTAGCGAAAACGTAACTGCGCGTTGCCTAGCAACCACCTGCTACAGCTGTGCCTCACTTCTCCTAGCTCCGGCAACGCTCATTCGCCGCCGCTCCAGCGATGACATCACTGCGCTTTGCATAGCACAGCTTGCAACACCGGCACCGCGTTCCACCATGCTGCAATGCCGACACTGCGTTCCAGCAGACCCGCTCCGTCAATGCGGTCGCCTAGCTAGCAATCACTTACCCAGCTTCACCCAGTCATGTCGTTGCTTTGCGCCGCAATTCTTGCTTTGCTTAGTCATGACAACACTTAGTGAAGCTTGGCCATGACGTCACACTGATTATAAAGATCATGTCGCCGCGACGGTGACACACGTAACTCTCGTAGACTTCGCACTGAGTAAATGTAACATGGCACGGCCGAAGAAGCCGCTCAGCTGGAAGCTCGTTGTGCCGCCAGCCGAGAACGAATGTGGAAATTGTGCGCTAATCCGGAGTATCGCGCCTCCAAGCCTAAACTTAGCAAAACTTAGCCGAGCCTAGTAAAATTTAGCCATGCCTAGCAAAACTTAGCCGAACCTAGCAAAACTTAGCCGAGCTATAGTGAAACTGAAAGCAGCTAGGTGATCACCAGATCCGCTGTTTCACCAGCCTTGCACAACTTAGTGCAAGCTGTGCCAATTTTTTAGAAGCGTTACGAATAATTATTGAGTCCTGTTTTTCTTTTTCATGCGTGATATATTGGGTTCACATGGTGTCCTCACTGAACTAAAGGAAGCAGCTTATTTATGTTTTGTGACTCTGAGGACCAGCTAATGTTTAATGTGTAGGTAAAGTTCAAAAGAGGTGGTAATTGGGCATTTCGTAATAAATTACGTATGCAAGCACTCCAGAGTGTTATGAGCCTGTCTAATGAGGGGGGCAGAATTGAACTCACTGCCTTGACAGAACTATAATCACCAGACACCAAATATAGCCAAAATTGGTGGTGTGCTGTGAAAAGTTCCCGTGCGAAGTTCAAGCGGTTGGATCAAACACAGTCTTTGTAAAAAAAAATCTTACTAAAGTGTTCGGGCGTGTGATATGGCAGCTTTCAGCTATGCTTCCCAATGTGCCGACATAGCTGTTGGTTACAACATATTTATATTTCGTGGAAAGGGGAGAGGGATCGTGATAAGTGCGATGTGCGACAAAATTTTTAGGTTCCTGGTGTAGTTATAAGCATTCCAAATAATTACTGAGCCGTCGTTTTCTGCCACTATTTTAATGCATCATAAGGCGTTCCTATTTGGTTTCACCAATGTCCTCGGTGAACTGTAAGTTAAGTGTAAGAAAACTTCAAACACAGATGAATAATTATCATATCACAGTATATTATGCAAGAAAGCGATGTGGAGCTTTATGAATGTATTTTGCGAACAAACCAGAATTTTTACCGCTCCCCTGGGAAAACTGTGAACTCAAGGACATCTCGAAATTTTCTGGTGAAGTGTGTTCATGAATCACTGGCATTTTAGAAATTTCCAAGAAGTGCTCCAAAGCATTACATGGGGACAAGGTTTCAAACGGAACAGTCATGTACGGGAAACTTTTTAAAGCATGCGATATAAATGCAGGAAAGTGAAATATTTAGTGCAACGGTTCGAAAGAAGCAGCTTCGGTGGAAATCGGGTTGTAATGCTCCAAGGGCGCACACATCTGGTGTCTATCTTTTTTTTTTAGTATTGAGAGTAATTTATGTTGATTGTACTTCGTTCTGTGTAACGTCGACAATACTATTACTTGTGATACAATACAATACTTGTGATACATTTCTAGTGTAGACTTAAACACCTTGGAAAGTTATTTTTCAAGTAGTAAAATTGTCTGCAACAAATGGTGCATTTTTTAATGTGCGCTGTGCGCTCCTGGACACTCATTGCCATTTGTCCCTGCATCACATATACATATTAGAGTGTCAAGGAGTAAATGCGAACTCAAATAATTTTCCCGGCCCCCATGATTCATCATGTGTGATTGATTTAACAGAGTCTGTTAAATATCAAAATGTTTGACAGATGCATATCCAGGCTTTTTCACTTACTGTAATAGAAATTCGATATATATATATATATATATATATATATATATATAGAGAGAGAGAGAGAGAGAGAGAGAGAGATAGTCACATCGTCAGCGGTTTGCCCCCCCACTCGAGAAATATTTGGTACGCCACTGAAGTCAGAACAGGTCACGCAAATTGTGATGAGGTATATTCCAATTGATCAAGAAAATTGCCTTAATTAACAGCTCCAGCTTGTTTATGGTGGACTCAGTTTAATTAAAGCCTGCTTCAAAGAAGCAGTACTATAGAGACATGGCCGGTTCTTGCTAAGAATATTTGTTAGATGTATGAAAACACATACAATGTACGGGAAACATTGTACGTGTTTTCTGCATGTGCCAAACATGCAGTTCTCATGTACCAATCGAGCCACCATCCTTCTCGGCTCACCCTCCCAAGCTTTCACTCGCACCTACATAATACGGCGTGCGGCCACAATGTTATCGCACTTGGACTTTATATACAGAACATCACGGCGACGGTGGAAATTCACCTGGAGTGTCCACAGAATTGCTATCGCAAAAAAGCAAAAGTGCAGGAAAGTATGGGGAAAACGAACAATCGATAGGAATAATTCCATACAGGAACATTCTGGCAAGTGAAGCAAACGTTAATATTTTACCCTGAAAGAGCAGCTAGCTGTCAAGAGCTATAGCTGTGTCCTTGTTGCACAACGTAAGTCGCATCACGACATGCGATACAATAGTGAGTTTGTCAAACGTATGATGATGAACATGCGAAGCACATATATGAACATCTTTGAAAAGAAGTCATATACAGGGTGTTTTTTTTAAAGACAGTCTAGATTTTTTTTAAAAAGGCTATAAGCGTAGCAAACATGACGTATTGCAGATGAGTTCCTTGGCGAGGCGGACATACATTGCCGCTAATAACGTGAGGTTCAGAATTAAGACGAATTAACAAAAATTTTATAATCAATGTTTTTATACAGTTGAACTGGCGAATATGCAGGCAGTGCAGAAAAGGCGGCCCCGCTGTCATATGAGACTGAAACGCCCCATGAGGACAAGCAGGGAGGAAGTAGCAAACCGAACGTCTCGGCTGTAGTCGCGGCAGCTACTGATGCGTCAGTGCGCTCACCGCACACAGCACGCTTGTGTGCGGCTGTGTGTCGGGTACTTGCCGCGCCATGCTATCATTCAAACTTCTCCGCACACTTCTTGAATATCTCGAATGAGGTGCGATCTTCAAGGTCTTTAAAAGATGGGTGTGCATGAAAATGCCACTGCCTCCTAATTTGCCATTTTAGACAACTGTCCCCAAGGCATGAATAAAAACTTTATTCAATAAATTTTTGCTAATTAGTCTTCTGAAGCTCATGTTATTAGCGGTAATGTCCGCCTCATCTAGGAACTCATCTGCGAAAACATCACATTTGCTTTGTTAATTACTTGCAATAAAAATCTGTATTGTCTAAAACAAAAAAAAGAAAAAAAGAAAACTATATATAGTCTGTACCACCCATCCCATCCTCCAGTTCATTACTTGTTTTGATTAAAATCTGTATTGTCTAAAAGAAAAAAAAAAGCTATGTATAGCCAGCTTCACAGGTCCATATAAATTAGTCACTCTTATTCTCTATTACAAAAATTCGCAGAATAAGTATACTTTAAAAATCCTACGTTGCAATGGGCTGGACTTTCTTATAAAATGAATGTAGTGCTCCCTTTTCCTGAATTGAACCACCGAGACTTGAAACAGAGCTAAGCTGGTATGTAAGCTCAAATGCAAGCAGCAAGAAGTAAACCCTAAACCAAAAATCACCTTCCTACATGTAAAATTTACTGCTCCTACGGCTTTATAAATACAAAAAGCGCAGCAGCCCCCTTGTAAAAACATGGCGGTCTATGAAGAGCGGGCGGCGCCGTGGCACCCACCAATATGGATGGATGAGGCTGAACCCTTTAAATCGGGCGGTGGCACATGCCACCTAGCCATGACTATTAACATATTTTGTACTTTGTGCTGGGTGTTTTTTCACCCCTGGGGCCTTGATTTTAGCCACCAATCAGATAACCTCCATTTGGTTATTTCTACCCGCTTAAAGTCTATTTTGCCTTCACTGTCCCTAAACCCCAATGCTTTGAAAAAATCAGCCCCGTTGCTTTGCGCTGTATGTAGGGTTAAGCCCTTTACAGAAAAGTACGAGGTGTTCAGCTGTTTCCTCTTCCTCTCCACACACACAGTACAACGTGTCTATACCTTGGTACTTGACTCGGTACATCTTAATCCGCAATACTCCCGTCCTGGCTTCAAACAACAAAGAGCTTCCCCTAGAATTATCATAGATATTTTCTTTGGCAATTTCTTGCTTGAAAGTTCTGTATGTTCCAAGTGCTGATTTCGTCTGCATCCTTGTTTTCCACAGACCCCTCTCTGTTTCTTTAACCTTTTTCTTAACCACTGTTTCCTGGTTTGCACCCCTCCTGCAGTCCAAATATTTGATTGACAATTTTTTGGTCAGCTTCCTCCATTTTGTGTCAACATTCCTCATGTACAAATAACTGAAAACTCTCCTTGCCCACCGCTTTTCTGCCATTTCTCTCAATCGCTCCTCTAATTCTATCTTGCTGCTAGCTTCCCTGCTCTCGAATGACGTCCATCCCATGTCACCCTGTACCCCCTGATTTGGTGTATTTTCGTGTGCTCCCAAAGCAAGCCTACCTACCCCTCGCTGCTTAACTTCCAACCTTGCTCAAACTTCTGATCTCATGCAAAGGACCGCATTACCGAAAGTCAAACTAGGGACCATCACCCCTTTCCAAATCCCTCTCACCACTTCGTACCTATTGTAATTCCACAGTACCCTATTTTTCATCACAGCTGCATTCCTGCTACCTTTAGTCGTTACATATTTTTTGTTCCGTTCGGTACTCAGCCCCATTGTTTATTCACACTCCAAGATATTTGTACTAATCCACTACCTCCAGCATAATCTCCTGTATCCACGCTCACTGCGCCGATTATTAAAAATTATGACTGCCGATTTTTCTTTACTAAGCTTCAAACCTAAGCTATCTCCCTCTTTACCACAGATGTCCATTAATCCCTGCAAGTCTTCCTTGCTGTCAGCCATAAGTACAATGTCATCCGCGTACATCAGTCCTGGTAATGACTGTTTAATCCATTCTCCTTGCTTAAAAAAGGAAAGGTTGAAGCCAAGTCTGCTCCTCTCTAATTTTTTCTCTAGTCCTTGTGAATACAGCATGAACAACGAAGGTGACAGAGGGCATCCCTGCCTAAGCCCCTGCTGTATCTCTATAGGCTCAGATACCTTGTTTTCCCATTTTGTAGGCACCTTGTTACTTTTATATATATCTTTTAAAATATTACGTACTCCATCTTCCACATCTAGAGTGTCCAGTATGTCCCACAAATCCTTTTGAATTACACTGTCATAGGCTCCCTTGATATCCAGAAATGCGAGCCATAGGGGCCTGTGTTCCTTTTCTGCTATTTCAATACACTGCGTAAATGAAAACAAATCATCTTCTAAGCTTCTTTGTTTCCGGAACCCATTTTGTAGTTCCCCCAGCACCTCCTCGCCCTCCACCCATGCCTGCAGTCTGTCCTTTATAATCTGCATCACCACCCTGTAAACCACTGACGTCACCGTTATGGGATGGTAGTTGTTTATGTCGGCTTTGTCCCCCTTTCCCTTATATATCATGCTCATCCTGCTCAGTCTCCACCCGTCAGGGGCTTTACCTTCCATTATCATTTTGCTCACTGCCTCTCTTAATGCTTTCTTAGATTTTGGGCCCAATGTTTTTATTAACATAATTGGGATGCTATCAGGACCTATCGACGTGCTACTAGGAACCCTCTTCTCTGCCCTTTCCCACTCGCTTTGTTCAAGGGGAGCCACTGCACTAACCAGTCTATCCTTACCTGATTGAGCACATGCTACGTTTCATTCTTTAAATTTTTCTGTCATCATTGTTCTGATACGTTCCATTGCCTCATCTCCTTCTAGCCGAACACCTTGAGCTGTAACTATAAACCTCTGCTCTAGGCTAGTCTTATTACTCAAGGAGTTCAGATGTTTCCAAAATTTCTTCGCTGCTTTTCTATCCTTTTTGTTTACTTCTGACAGCCATTGGGTCCCCTTTCTTCTATTCGTCTCATTGATCAAATGGGGTGCTTCCCTTCTACAGTTTAAGAAGTTATCCCATTTTCTGTCTACATCAGCTTCTGGTTCACCCCTCTACTTTAAATATCTGTGTTCCCTGGATGCATCCTGACGTTTCTCAATGGCCTTCTTAACCTCCTCATCCTACCAGCTCTTGGGTTTACGTCTTCTGTTCTCTTTGGGCCTGACTCGTACCTTAGCAAGCTCTAGCACAAATAACCCTGTCCATTCTGTTTTAGTATCCTCTGAAATTACTTCCTCAATTTGTTGGGTTGCTATTTCCAGCTGCTTTTCCGAGTAAAATATCCCACCTGGTTGTTCATCTTGCCTCCTACCTACTTTCATTTCTCTTCCAAAACTCACCTTAATACCTCGACTTCTGGAGCCATATTCATCTATGTTCATTACCTTTAGCCTATCATGCATCCTATGTGACATTAGTGCATAATCTATCGTCGACTACTGGCTCCCTACCTCCCATGTTATGTGCCGTTCTCACTTCTCAGTACTGTTGCATACAACTATATAAGTCATGCCTTTCACACATATCCAGCATCATGTTGCCTGTTGAGTCTGTGTACCCGTCCATGTCTTCTATGTGTGCGTTTATGTCTCCTAGTATAATAATCTCGCACCCTCCTCTTAGCTCATTAATGTCACTTGATATGCATTCCAGCATTTTTTGTTTTCCTCTTTGGCATTTGCTCCTGTCCACAGGTATACGAAGCCAAGAAGTGTCTGCTCTCCTGCCACTTTCCCTTTTAGCCATAAATGCTCCTTGCATTCCTGTTTGACCCTTTGCCAATTCATACTTTTATGAATGAATGCCCCAATTCCACCCCCTTTTCTGCTGCCCTCTGTTGTATATTGCAATATTCCCATGCATAGTCAGGATTACAGGGTGGTTGCTCTATGTCCCTAAGATGTGTCTCCACAAACACGTACGTATACCATAAGCTTTTCCTGCTTTAGTTGCTCGTCTATCTCCTCCCACTTCAGCCTATTCCTGCCACCTTGCATGCTAATATACCCTATGTCCGAATAACCTTGCCACTGGTGCTTACGTCTATTTCTTCACCTACATGCAGACTCTATGTTTGTTGAATCTTGGGGCCTCTCTGGGTCTGTCTTTGTCTACACTGGTGGCCTCAGGGCTCTGGGTCCCCCCAAAAAAGCCATAGCTTGGCGCCCTATCCTACTACCTACCTTCCTGCCCACTGTAGTGAATGCCATCCTGTGCAAAAAGGTGGGAGCCAGACTCGTACATGTCCCGGTTTACGTCCATTACGCCGTACCCAAGTGGTCCGCTCAGACCCCTAATGACCCGGTTAGCCTCAACCACACTCCGTTCCATCCCGCTAGCCTGGCCCTGGACCTCTGGAATTGTGCATATGGTCACATCATCATCATCAGCCTATATTTTATCTCCACTGCAGGACAAAGGCCTCTCCCTGCGATCTCCAATTACCCCTGTCTTGCACTAGTGTATTCCAACTTGCGCCTGAAAATTTCCTAACTTCATCATCCCATCTGGTTTTCTGCCGACCTCGACTGCGCTATTCCCTTCTCTTGGTATTCATTCTGTAACCCTAATGGTCCACCGGTTATCCATCCTACGCATTACATTACATGGCCTGCCCAGCTCCATTTCTTCCGCTTAATGTCAACTAGAATATCGGCTATCCCTGTTTGTTCTCTTATCCACTCGCTCTCTTCCTGTCTCTTAACGTTAGTCCTAAGATTTTATTGCGATAGCAATTATATGGACACTTCAACGGGATTTCTGCCGTCGGCGTCGCCGTCGCCGTGAGGTTCCGTAAAGATTCCAAGGGCGATAAAATCGTCGCCGCGCGCCGTATGCGCGAGTAAAAGCGCGCGGGGGACGCGCGCTATCACGGAGAGCCAACGCACGGCGGAAAGCAAACGCGATTGTCGCCCAAAAGGCCGTGGGGGTATGGGGGGGAGGGAGGCGGGGCGACGCTCTGCTACGGCACCAAATGCTTATCTTGCAACCCAGCGCAAGGAGAACTGGCAACGCAATCTCCCACGCGAAAGCAAAATAAAAGCGGGGAGGCAGCGCGGGAGGGACGGGGGTAGCAGCTTCTACTCTGCCAACAAATACGCTTGCACTGGTTGTGGTGGCCGTCGCCCGCACCATCTCTTTATCTCCACCACGGCCGGGCTCGACTGGCGCGCGCACTCGCTTCTTAAGAAGCGAGCGAGCGCGCGCAAGCGAGTGCGCGCGCCAGTCGAGCCCGGTCGTGTCTCCACTCGGCTCTGACCTTTATGCGCTGTCCATTCGCCGCTCAGTTTCCGTTGAAGCGATAGACCGCACGATTCTTCGCCCGCTGCAGCGGCCGCGCCAGCGTTTTGACAGTCGTTGTCTGCGGTCATTCAGTGAGATCTATTCATGTTTGCTTGTGCGCGATGACACCACGCTTGTCAATTCTGTTAGAAAGCGAATGTGTCCAAGTTTATGCGGCCGATAAAACTACTCTACTATCCCTACTCCGAATAGCTCTCTACCAATTTGCTATCGCTATTGATGCTTCGCCTTTCGGGCGAAACTGCGACATATTTCGTTCCATTTCTCTTTGTGCGGTCCTTAACTTGTTCTCAAGCTTCTTTGTTAACCTCCAAGTTTCTGCCCCATATGTTAGCACCGGTATAATGCAATGATTGTACACATTTCCTTTCAACAACAGTGGTAAGCTCCCAGTCAGGATTTGGCAATGCCTGCCGTATGCACTCCAACCCAATTTTATTCTTCTGTGAATTTCTTTCTCATGATCAGGATCCCCTGTGAGTAATTGACCGAGATAAACGTACTCCTTTACAGACTCTAGAGGCTGACTGGCGATCCTGAATTCTTGTTCCCTTGCCAGGCTATTGAACATTATCGTTGTCTTCTGCATATTCATCTTCAACCCAATTCTTACATATTCTGGATTAAGGTCCTCAATCATTTGCTGTAATTCGTCTCCATTGTTGCTGATCGAATAGGACAATGTCACCTGCAAACCGAAGGTTGCTGTGATATTCACCGTTGATCCTCACTCCTAAGCCTTCCCAGTCTAAGAGCTTGAATACTTCTAAGCATGCAGTGAATAGCATTGGAGAGATTGTGTCTCCCTGCCTGACCCCTTTCTTGATAGGTAACTTTCTACTTTTCTTGTGGAGAACCAAGGTAGCTGTGGAATCCTTGTAGATATTTGCCAAGATATTCATGTATGCCTCCTCTACTCCTTGATTACGCAATACCTCTATGACTGCTGGTATCTCTACTGAATTGAATGCCTTTTCATAATCCATGAAAGCCATATAGACAGGTTGATTGTACTCCGCAGATTTCTCGATTATCTGATCGATGACATGGATATGATCCATTGTAGAATATCGCTTCCTGAAGCCAGCCTGTTCTCTTGGTTGGCTGAAGTCAAGTGTTGCCCTGATTCTTTTGGAAATTATCTTGGTGAATATTTTATACAATACTGAAAGCAAGCTAATGGGTCTATAATTCTTCATTTCTTTAACGTCTCCCCTCTTATGGATTAATATAATGTTGGCGTTCTTCCAGCTCTCTGGTACACTTGAAGTTGTGAGGCATTGCGTATAAAAGGCCGCAAGCTTTTCAAGCATCTTCTCCAGCAGCTTTTCCCCTGGTCAAGTCTTTGAAAGCCCTTCTAACTTCATCGCTAGTTATAGAAGGAGCCTCTGTATCCGGTTCATCACTATTTCGAATGAAAGTAACTTGGCTGTTTTGGGCACTGTACAGGTCAGTATAGAATTCTTCTGCTGCTTTTACTATGTCATCGAAATTGCTGATGCTATTACCCTGCTTATCTTTCAGTGCACACATCTTGCCAATTGTCCTATGCAAAGCTTTCTTCTTACTGATTTAATACTGCGTCCATATTTTACGGCTTCCTCAATCTTTCCCATGTTATAATTTTCGAATATCCCTTACTTTCTTCTTGTTGATCAGTTTTGACAGTTCAGCGAATTCTATCTGATCTCTTGAGTTGGACACTTTCATGTTTTGTCGTTTCTTTATTAGGTCCTGTGTTTCTTGGGAGAGCTTACCTACTGGTTGCCTTAGTGCCTAACCTCCCACTTCAATTACTGCTTCTTAGGTCAACCTAGTTACGGTTTCATTCATGACCTCTATGTTTTCTTTATCCTCATTTTCTAAAGCTGCATATTTGTTTGCGAGCACCAGCCTGAATTGGTCTGTTTTTACCCATGTTTACTGCCTCTAGGTTGGCCTGTTTCCTCTTGACTAATTTCACTCTTTCTCTCTTCAAATTGAGAGAAATCCTAGACTTCACTAACCTATGGTCACTGCACTTTACCTTATCTAACACTTCTACATCCTGCACTATGCTTGGATCGGCAGAGAGTATGAATCTATTTCATTCCTTGTTTCTCCATTAGGGCTTTTCCAGGTCCACTTCCTGTTGCTGCGCTTCCTGAAGAAGGTATTCATTATTCGAAGCCTATTCCTTTCCGCGAATTCTACTTACATCTCTCCTCTTGCATTCCTAGAATCGTAGTTGCCAATTGCTTGCTCACCAACCTACTTTTTCCCCACTTTTGCATTGAAGTCGCCCATGACTACAGTATACTGAGTTTGCACCTTTCTCATTGCTAATTCAACATCTTCATAAAACTGTTCTATTTCTTCATCATCATGACTAGAGATTGGGGCGTAGGCTTGTACTACCTTCATTTTGTACCTCCTATTCAGCTTTATTACGACGACTGCTACCCTCTCATTAATGCTGTAGAATTCATCAATGTTGCCTGCTATGTTGTTATGGACTAGAAATCCTACCCCGGATTCTCTCTTGTCTGGAAGACCTCTGTAGCAGAGGACGTGGCCATTAGTCAGCACTGTGTAAGCCCCGCCAGTTCTTCTAACCTCACTAAGGCCAATATCCCAGGCAATGCCTGATAATTCTTCAAATAGTCCTGCTAAGCTAGCATAACTCGAGAGGGTGCGTGTGTTGAACGTTGTGAGGTTCAGTTTCTATTGGCGGCCTGTCCGGACCCAGAGATTCTTAGCACCCTCTGCCATGTAGCAGGTCTGACCGCCGCCTTGGTTAGGAGTCATGAGGGAGGTAGTGGTCGAATACTGCACCAGGGAGGCCAATTCCTGTTCTGGTGAGGGAGTGACTTTTGATGATGCTTAGTGGGCCTTCCTAGTTTGGTTGCACCTGAAGTAGTATAAGCCCCACTAGCTCTCGGCAATATATTTTTCTTGCCAGTGTCAGGCACCACTCCATGCCTGAAAATGTGGTGGACTGGAGTAGGATTCGAACTTACGACCTTCAGATTTGAATTCGGGTATTCTACCTCTGCTCCACGCCACCACTCCACGCAAAATTGCCGCGTTATTGGCCGCTCGAGGCACTTCGAGTGCATTCGCGGGCTTCTTTTACGCTCAAAAAAACACTTTTATGTAGCACGTATTCAGCAACAGAAAGCTGTAGCGGTAGTTTTTCATATTGCTCTATAATTTTCTCATTGACACCTTTCGTCTAATTATAATATTTGAGAAGTTGATTAATTAATTGAGACTTATTATCTAATTAGGTGGAACGAAAAAAATAATCTGAGTATCGCCATGCGACGGCAAACAACATTACCTTTGTTCTGACTAGCTACGTACCATTTGCATATTTTTGAGGTTTGGCCCAAGTTAACTGAAACGACGGGACGGACGAGTTGTTTTGGTGTTGCTGACCTAGAGCGGGGGGTCCTTTCTTCCCTTCGTCGCGTCTGCAAGGCCATGAACATACAAAGAAGGAAGAATGCCCTTCACGCGGTTTATATTACCCGCCGTGTTCTGAATGTGCCAAGACTCGAGTAGTAGCCTTTTTCGCCAGTTTGTCTCTGTTTGAAGGATTTGGGTTTCTTGGAAAGAAATCTTGTGGTTGGCATCTTCGGAATGTTCGGTGACGGCGCTGCGTATTCGGTTGAATGTTCTGACGTCGTTTTCATGTTGTCTGATTCTTTCTTTTAGATTTTTGGTTTCCCCGATGTACGACGCAGGACAGTCGGCACAGCTGATTTTATAGACGACGCCTTGAGCTTTTTCTTTTGGTGGACGGTCTTTTGGTTTAGGAATGAGGATATTCAAAGTGTTCATCAGTTTATGCGTGACTTTGAGGCCTTATCTTTTTTCAATAATCGGCTGAGAGCTTCGCTGGTACCTTTGACTTATGGGATGGACACTCGTTTCTGTGGTCGAGGGGGAGTCAACGGTTTGAGGTCTCGTAGTTTGTTTTTTCTTTTTTGTTGTTGGGTTGTTTTTCGAATGAATTCCGTTGTATAGCCGTTCCTTTTGAGTTCGTTGAGAACCGTTCTCCTTTCTTTCTTTTGATCTGATTCCAATGTGCAATGAGTTTCGACTCTTTTCAATAAAGAATTTACGACCGATGCCTTGTGGTTTGCCGGATGGTTGGATGAGAAGTGTAGGTAGTGGCCTGTATAGGTTGGTTTTCGGTAGACTGAGAATTTTAGGTTGCCGTTGGTTCGTGTAACTTGTACATCTAGGAATGGTAGCGATCCGTTTTGTTCGATCGCGCTCCGACGTGAACTGTATATCCGGGTCTATGGAATTTAAATGGCTCTGTAGGTTTTCGACTTGCAACTCCTTCACGATACAGAAGCAATCATCCATGTACTTGAGGAAAACTTTTGGCTTCGAGGAAAAAGTACTCAGAGCTCTGTCTTCGATATTTTCCATAGTTAGGTTAGCCATGGTGACGGAAATTGAGGCCCCCATGGGGGTTCCTTTCACCTGCTTGTAGTAGCTGCCTCGGAAGGTGAAGTAATATTTGATAGGCATAGCTCGAGAAGGCGGCAGATCTCATCTACACTCAAGGGGGTTCTCTCGTCGAGTGTGTCGTCGCGTTCCAGGGCATCCCTTGTTGCGGATATAGCTAACTGAATGGGTACTCTGGTGAACAAAGAGGTCACATCAAAAGAGACCAGGCATTCATTATCTTCGAGGTGTACATTTGATATGAGCTTGATGAAGTTTTCGGGGTTGCGCACGTGGGATGCTGTCCTTCCGGTGAGTGGTGATATAATCTGGTGCAAGTATGTGGATAGTGATCGAAGTGGGGAGCATGAAAAGTCTACGATTGGCCGTAAGGGGATTCCGGGTTTATGGAGTTTTGGCAAGCCGTAAAAGGCTGGTGCGGACCCGTTCCTGCACATTAATTTTAGATAAAGATTTCGAGAATTTGGGTGGTTTCGGAAAATTTCGACCAGCGTCTTATTCAGTACTGATTGGGTCCTTGTGGAGGAGAAAGGAGAACGGTTCTCAACAAACTCAAAAGGAACGGCTATACAACGGAATTCATTCGAAAAACAACCCAACAACAAAAAAGAAAAAACAAACTACGAGACCTCAAACCGTTGACTCCCCCTCGACCACAGAAACGAGTGTCCATCCCATAAGTCAAAGGTACCAGCGAAGCTCTCAGCCGATTATTGAAAAAAGATAAGGCCTCAAAGTCACGCATGAACTGATGAACACTTTGAATATCCTCATTCCTAAACCAAAAGACCGTCCACCAAAAGAAAAAGCTCAAGGCGTCGTCTATAAAATCAGCTGTGCCGACTGTCCTGCGTCGTACATCGGGGAAACCAAAAATCTAAAAGAAAGAATCAGACAACATGAAAACGACGTCAGA
Source organism: Dermacentor silvarum (assembly GCF_013339745.2). Classification (NCBI taxonomy): domain Eukaryota; kingdom Metazoa; phylum Arthropoda; class Arachnida; order Ixodida; family Ixodidae; genus Dermacentor; species Dermacentor silvarum. The sequence continues at coordinate 78,364,691 of NC_051154.1, read as the reverse complement.
ACATTCAACCGAATACGCAGCGCCGTCACCGAACATTCCGAAGATGCCGACCACAAGATTTCTTTCCAAGAAACCCAAATCCTTCAAACAGAGACAAACTGGCGAAAAAGGCTACTACTCGAGTCTTGGCACATTCAGAACACGGCGGGTAATATAAACCGTGTGAAGGGCATTCTTCCTTCTTTGTATGTTCATGGCCTTGCAGACGCGACGAAGGGAAGAAAGGACCCCCCGCTCTAGGTCAGCAACACCAAAACAACTCGTCCCCCCCCCTGTCTCTCGTCAACGCATTCCCGCGACTAAAGGGCGCCCAGCATTGGTCAACCCAGCCGACCAGCGACGCCGAAGCCCCCCCCCCCACCCCACCCCACTACCTATTTTGTCTGTCTAGAACAGGTGCCCTGCCAATTAAGTGTCTCCTCACCTTACGCTTTCTCCCCCTTCCTCTCCTTTGTTACGACGGACCTTTTAAAAACGGCACACCGCCACCTCCGAAGAATACCCCCTGAAGAAGGAGCCGAATTGGTTCCGAAACGTCGGGCTAGTAAATTTCCTTATTTGGTTGGAGTCAATCTCTAAGTCTTAATCAATTTTCCCAACCAGACAGGTAATTCTGTCTAAATGTTTAGCTTCAAGTAAAACGGTCTCGCTTTGTGCTGACACGTCCGCATATGCGGACGTGTCTTTCACTCTCTTTTACTCCGGAGCAGCTATTCTGTTGCATTCCCCCTTCGCACAGCGTGTCTGCGGTAGACTGCCGTCTTCTTATCTTAAACGACGGTGGTCAGACTGGGGAACGCGCTGCCGCGCTGCCTTAGGGGTGGCTCATCACAGCTACCCACACATTTTCCCCCTTTTCCCCCTTCCACCATTGTGGAAACAACTTTTTCTTTTCCCCCGCTTTTTTGACGGTGAGGTCAACGCCTCCACGTCAGTGACTCATCGCAGCCATCCACGTGTTGTTCTCTGTCCATCTGTTAGTCCCTCATTTAAAAAATACGTGTATTTTAGTTATTTATTTTCATTAAAAAAATTTTTTTCTCTTACACTTTGGAGCCACATGTCCTTTCCACGTGACTTTCCGACACCTTGGGAACGAACGTCTTGTGTGTTCTCATTCACTCCAATGAAGGCCGGACCACCAGCCGAAACAGTAAAATAATAGTATTTTTGTTGTTGTTAAACGTCTGAGCATTTTTTTCATAATATATATATATATATATATATATATATATATAGGGTGATCCAGCTAACGTTAGTCAAGATGTTCAACAGAAAAAAAGATTAAAACAACATGGTGCAAGATAGAATTATAAAACCTACAGTGTTTGGTCCTAAACCTTGTACAATTTCAGGTCAACAGTTCAGTGTTCACGTCAATGGCAGAGATCATGGGGACATCTTCATCACAGTCTTGGGAGTGCAAATGCATATAGAAGATAACCCTCCAATCAAAACTGATTTCAGTGAGAACTATATAAAGCTAGGCAAGTTGGTTAGAGTGATAGCACTTCATACACTGCTCATGGCATCTATTGAAAGTATCATGTTTACCAGTGTCATGTTTCCTCGGAAGTACAAGATTAAATTGTGCAACTTGTCCCTATCAGGATTCTGTCACCAATTCATGACATGAGCCGTCATCATCAATGACATCATCCTTGCAGCAGTAGCAGTCATTTAACCAGCTGTCGCTGCTTTATTAAGTGGCAATTCCTTTTTAATGAAGAACCAAGTACAAATGAGTTTACATAGAATGTTAGATTGCGTACATTCAAGAAACAGCACAAGGCTTCATGCCATATGCATGGGCCGACTTAGTTAATTGCAACTTAAGTGGCAGCACAGTCTGTCCCACGTTTACACAATTTTCTTAATTACAGAAACTCGTCTCTGTAATAGTGAAGCTATAGTACCGACACAAAGAGCGGAACTCTCGTAAATTTGCAAATGTTGTAAACATATGTTAATCAGGTCCCAATTCGACATACAACTGCACTTTACCTAATTTTACATAACTCGTGATAGTATACCTACACACCAATCTGTCGTGTGCTATTTGCAAGTGTGGCACCCTCTAATGGCTAAAAAGACCGACGTGAATAAGTAGCATTAGTAATTTTTTGCAGTGAATTTTAAGCAGCCAAACTACACATTTCACACATTTACTCTGCACTGGGGAAGAGGGAAGGAGAGTGAAGTACTGGGATGAATTATGACGATAAGAGAAGCGAGTGCATATGTACGTTAGATGGTGGCCCTACTAGAGCCACTCGTCTAGCATCATATCATGCAGCAACTTCAACAGTGCTTTAGTCCGCATTCACAGTGTTTTTCTGCTGGCTGCCAGAGATTGTCATCTTCCCAGCTACTACTGCTTTTGTTCTGCAATGAAACATCTGCATCCTGAGACAGTATAGTTTCCATTTACTATGGTTACGTAAAAAGTCATTCTTTGCAGCTTCCTTGCTGTTTCAGTTGACAGCATACGATTTGTACCTGCAAATGCTTACGCATATTCTGTGCTGCTATGCACACACATAGTGGCACTGGTCACTCATGTCAGCCACTTAATGAGATCAACACTTTGTGTAAAATCCCAAAGATGAAGACAACTGGCAGCTGTAGTTTGTAACGATCCCACTTCATTTTTCATTCGTTTTCTAATCCCTCGTGCCGACCATCCAACACAAAAACCTCTTAAAAATGTCTCTAAACAGATACAAACATCTGTAGGCATCTTGGTCTAAGCAAAGACGGCGAATAGACGTTCCAAATATAACCTAGTACCCGAGATATACTAGTGTAGATTCTATCTGCGGTAGCCCATTACTGTTATGGGTAGCCATTCATGGCATTAATGCCACTACAGCGACGTTCGAGCCAATGGTGAAAGGCACAAACAATGAAACATAAAATTTATAGTTTCTAAATGTGGTCCCAGGCACAGGATAGAGGACGTTAACATACTGACACATTTGACTTTTGCTTTGCAACAAAGCAAAGCACACGTCCAAGGAAAGACGCACAGCTTTGAAAGCTTAGAAAACAAAAAACAAAAACAGACATCTGTGCCATACACTTTAGTGAACACTAACAAAAAGCTGATAATTTTATTACAAATACAGAACACTCGACGGCTATATACACTCAGCCAAACTTGTCACAGATGCCCGATGCACTCTTGTAACTCTTTGATGTCTGCGTTGACGCCGTCTGCTGCTTTGCTCAAAAGCTCCTGCTGCTTCTGCAAACAGAAACACCGGGGCAGTGAGAAAACAAATGGGACTTTGCTAACCACATCCACATACTGTTGGGCGCATCTTGTGCTTCACAAGAAAAGTGTCTTTTGGGCCATTAATTTGGTGAAGCATATTTGGAAATGGTTGAAGCATTGAAGATAGATTGAAGGTTGAAGATAGGTTGAAGCCTATCTTCTTCCATGTAGTCCCGTGTTTTGTGCTTCAACCATATACACATAAGTGTTAGATGATTCTGAAGACAAAAAGCAATATTCTAAACATTGTATGCATCTCCGTCTGCGTGTAATCGCTCCGCTGCAAAAATGCATCCTTTGAACTGGAACCAACCAGCCCAGCTTATCTACACGACATTATAAATGACTCTCAGTCATAGCTTCTTGAAGTCAAAGCCTTCCCAAGTCAAGTCCCCACTGGTGGCCTTCTGGAGTCACTTACAGTTGACAATGTCACACACAAGCAAAGCCATGGACCCGCATTCTCTGAAAGAGCAAATGATGAGCATATAACTACAATCACGAACGCTTCTGCATGCTCAAACACAGGGAGTGGTTCTATTTTGTTAGCAAGGCAAACTGTTATGCTCAATCTCATTAATTCCGTGTAATGCAGTGAAAACTCTGGCTTGCGTGTGCCTGCCAATCAACATGCCTGCTAACCTGCGAACTTTAAAATTCATAAAAGTCCAGCGGACATGACTGAAAGGGGAGGAGGGGATGGCACATTTTTAAAAAATGTTTGACCTCAACAAACACCTTATGTAAGCAAAATATAGATTTTATTGATGATTTAGTTTTAGACGCAATAAAGCAAGCAGCGGCAAACTTGAAACAGCAGAGACTGACAAGAAACACATTGTTTTTAGATGACAGTGACTTTTGCAGTGAATAAGCTGTTGCCGATTTTCACCTGCTTCAGGAACTTGGCTTAATAAACTTGAACGAAGCAAGTGCCCCTCTGGTATGTGAGTGCGCTGCCACAAAAGGGCAGCGCAGGTACCATCGCAATTTCTTTCTTATGCGCGCCTTTTTGCCATATTGTGCCGCCCCATCCTTCAGTATGTCTAAAATTATTTCGTGAACAGAATCAATTTTTCATAGAACTTGATGGAACATTCGTAAAATCACAGAATGAGTTGAAATTCGTGAACTAAAAAAAATTCAGGCGAGCTGGCGGGCATGAATCAATTGACAGCTGCATGTTCCAGAGAAGGCAAGTGGGCTTCACAAGTGTGTGCTACTAACCCTGTCGAGTGCTGCGCACATGCCAAGGAAACACCTAGCAATCAGAAGCGATCAATACATTGATACATCCTAAAAGCCCCCCAATTGTAGCTGCGCCATAAAATTAATATGCACCAAGCACCATACTGAAACGAGTTACAGGATAGATGTCTGTGCATTTGCTGCAGCGCTAGTATGTTGGCATGCGTCAAGGCACTCTTCTTTCATTGTTTTTGACAGTAATGCTTTTTTTTGGCACTAGATAAATTGCTGAACACAGAGTGAGACAGAAACCTTTATTTAAAAAGAAAAGTAAATAAATAGATGCCCCTGTGATGCTTCCAGTTAAGTATATTGTAATATACTTGTGCCACACATGCAGAGTTGATGCCGCTATTGTCTAGGACCTAAGTTTGTTAATGCCATTGTGTCCGAAGTTGCTGCTACATGCAAGAAAGCGCGCCAAGTCATACTCGCCCCATTTCACAGACACAACGTTAATGAGCGGCAAAGGATACAAGTTGATGTGAGCATGAACGAGCGCCGGCGAGTTTGAGTGTGCACATGTATGTAGAGCAGCGAGTGCAAGTTTACGCGAGTATCAATGAAAGTCAGTGATGTTGAGTTCGAGTAGACGTCGGCACGAACGTGAGCGACTGTCAGCGAGTGAGAGCGTACACGAGCATGTACACGGTGTGCAAATCTGAAAGGGAAATACCGAGTTTATGTTAAAAGCCGTCCATTATCCTTGTGTCCTGCTTGCGATGAGGAAATGTTGCGTGAGCGGGATTCAACAAGAGAACAAGAAATGCAATTCTTTAATTCTGCCGCTACTTGATCTAAATAGCACTAAAGATGAAGAAAATGTGCACTCACGAGAGAAAGTTAATTTGCGCCTGCAGGGAATGACATTTTCAGAATGCTTCGATTCCATCAGCATCATGCAGAGGGCGATCACCAGGCAGGCTACGGAGAAGCCCCTCCCGGTTTTCATTTCTGATTGGCTGATACGACCCATATCCTTCGCTACACTGCATGTAGTTGGGGAGACGGACTACAGGATTAGGGCTACCATGACCATTTGTGCAGTAGGCTAATGATTAATTAATTAGGTAGGTTAATTCACCCCTTGCTTTGTTTTCATGTTGCAAACTTTTGCATCTAGAGGGCAATTTGTTGTTAGAAGCAATTGACTTGCAAAGTCATAAAGCCGTTTGAAGTCAGAAGGACAAAGTAGGGGGGACGTGGCTTTCGATACCAACTTTCTTATTTATGTGTGGATTTTTATGAAAATTGGCAGACTTATCTGCAATGTTTTTGTGATACTACAGTATAAATTTCATAAAGATATCTTTAGAACTTTTTTATGTACAATATTTTTCTCCTTCTGGCCTTGTTCCAAGCCTGAATCGCTTATAAATATGATAGAACACTTGTGCAAAGCACTGTGCATTCTAAGATGAATGGTTGAGGTCGTGACAGTCTTAGATTTTTTTATTTGCAATGTAATTTTTTTTAGTTCTCATTTTTTAAGAGGTGACTGTACCACAGGCCTTTAGGCTGTGGGCAAATAGCCGAATCATTAATAGTAGTAAAGTCAAACTGGAAAAGCAAGAGTGTCATGCCCTGGACAGTACATCCAGGAATACAGGGAAAAAAACGGAACTGAAATAGACCTAGTGGTCACGAAGAAATCAGTGGTACAAGCAAAGCAGGAAGCAAGAAAAGTCATTTTGAGAAAAAGGCTTTCAAAGTTGTACCTTAGATTTTACATTATCAAAAGGCACCGGGGTTGTAGTCTTTTGTGTCCTTTTCAGTGCGCGGCTTCTTGAGTGCCCTGCCTTTGGTTTGATGTGCCTTGCTTGACTTTTTTTTCTGCAAGACATCCTTTTCCACTGCTCTGCGAAGAGCATGTTGTCCCGGTTGCAGTCCAAGTGTTGCACAATACTCAGCATACGCACGGCGGGCCCCAGCAGTGTATTTGCAGACTGCCTCATGGACAGCTGTCTCTGTCGCAACCAATGATGCATTTTTATCTTTTGGCAGCAGCGACCATATGACCGAATGAAGGCTTTCGGCAGCGTTTTGGGTTTTTTTCCCTAGGCAACGGCTGAGGAGCTGCATGTCAGAAAGGCGTTGGTACACGGGCAGCAATGCTTCGGCAACATGCTTTCCAAGCCGGTACTTGTGAGGAGGTGGAGGCTTCTTCTCTGCTTCTGCAGCCTGATGTTGGCACCAACTTTGGGGCCCCTGCGGGCAAAGGTCATGATGGGGGTCTTGATCGGTAGATGTTATATGATAATATGTTGCCATCACGGCTTTTTGCATGTCTTGAACATTGTCGTTGTCACGCAGGGCCATTCCATAGTAATTTGTAAGTTTCTTTATTAAATCTTGAGTGAGGCCACCTTTCCCTCCAAGAGGTTGCCCTTTCTTGCCTTTTGTGACCAGAGCACGCAGAGCCGTCCCCATCCTTTTCTTAACGTGATTAATGCAGTCCTCCTTTGTAAATGGAATAAATCCATAGGTCTGGTCCCAACAGAGTGCTACAAAGGTTCTACTGTCACCATCACAAACAATGTTTGTATATCGCAAACCATGTTTGCTAAGGGACCCCCTGAATAGAGTCAATGCTGCTTCAACCTCCATTCTGCCAGAGTTCACATCTGTGTTTTTTTTTGGCAGACGTGTGATGCTTTCCAATCATCATAGCCTTCATCCCCTTCTTTGGGGCCAAGCGTGCAACCATAGCATCGGTTTGATAGGACCACGCAGTCGAGCACCAGTCCTGTGAAAAATTCTATTACTTCTAGCTCAACTGAAAGTCCTGGTTGGGAGCACTGCTGGCACTTAGATTTGCCGAGAAGCGCGTTCAGGGCAGTCATCTGAACGATGAGAAACTCCTCCGCTTGTTCCGTACCGGCAAGCACCTCGCCTTCACCCGTCAGTTCCATTTTCCGCGCGGTCGCCGACACCGAACTTAGTTTTGCTTGCACTTTCGCGGCGACCTCCCGGGATGCTTCGGCCGATACAAAACGCGGCTCCAGGTGTGCCAGAATGGTGCCGCCCCTACTTGTAGACGGCGTAGCAACATCGTGCGAAGTGCCGAGACGAGAATCGAACACATCCGAGGCGCGATCGCTGGATGCATCTGACGATGTGGAATGCGGCGCGACAAGCTCAACGGTGCCACTGCTGCTCGCACGAGATGTTTCGCCCGCGTATGAAGTGCCAGAGAGCGACTCCTCAACATCGTCGACACAAGTAGGCATTCCGGCCGCGTGTGAAGTGCTCGGCGGCGGCTCCTGAACGGCATCATCGGCATGCGTACGCCTCGTGCTCGCATGTGGAGTCCTCGTCTGCGCGTCTGCGACTTCTGGGCTATGCTGCTCAGTACGGCCACACGACCCTGAAGCAGTCTTTTTCACCGTCGGCGATTTTCGCTTACGAGTGCCGTAAGCACGAGCCGTCTTGTACTTCAGCGGTCGCCGACCCATGGTGACCAGTAAACTTCCCGCAAGCGCTGATGAACGCGTCGAGCCGATTTGTCCACCAGAGTAGCGTATCACATCACAAACCAGCTTCCGAAACTAATCTCCTCACGCACTGACAGCGAGCCGATATGTACAGAGGCGCGTATCACAACACAAGTCAGCTACGTTCCGCAAGTACTGGCGATCCTGGCGAGCCGAGATGCGAGGAGGCGCTTATCAATTGTGGAGTCCGCTTCCGAAACTACGCTCCGTACGTGCTCACGAACAATGCGAGGCGAATGTCCCTCTGTCACACGGGCATATGTGGAAAGCCTTCCAGTCAACGGCCTTCGAAACGCCACAACTCAAAGGAGTTGTCGCGCTGCTACACGGCACATTTGAAAGGCCCTTGAGTGGTTCAAGCGTTTCTCGCAAAATTGTGTGGCGCTGCGGATCTTTATTTTCGTTTTCATGTCACCAAAAGTTAAACAACATTAAAACCACTTAAAAGCACTATAATTTCTTTTATGTTTGTTTATACGGCGAAATGGCGGCGATATGACGGCAGCCGGCAGCACATGGAGTAGAGAGAGAGGGTACTAGACAACATCATTGACAACATGGAGAAAGGCATAGCCTCCTCTATACTTAAAAGTTATAGAGGAGGCTATGAGAAAGGAATGAACACAAACACGTCGCTGTTGTCGAGAGTATGTACAGTTTGCACATGTCAAGTGGAAAAATACTTTATTGAATAATTAATAACACTCATATATAGTGTTTTTAGAGCATTTTGGTTCGATTTGTTCTTTCTAACCATGAGTACGAGCACACTGTGAACGAGAGGGCATGTTCGCGCTGTTTCCGCTTCTGTAGCTCAAAGGCCATCGAGATTTCGAGTTGTGGAGTGCTCCGTTGACTCGACAGACTATTGACTCGACGGCCTTCGAAACCGCTCGTGAAGCAGTTCGAACTTGACCTTTGAGTCAACTGACTATCGGTTGGAAGGCCTTCGAAACGCCCGTGTGACACGGGTATCATCACACACAGACGTGCGAGTCACGGGCGATATCAGATGTAAGCTTCTGAAACTACACACCGCACGTACAGACGAACATCGCGCGCCGAGAAGCGCGGCCTGCGCGCGGCGACGCGGTAGCAGAAGACGCGCACCGCCAACGAGACCAATGGCGAAGCTCCAATTGGCCACGTGACGGGCGTGGCCAATCGGAGGTCTCGGAACGGCCTTGAAACATTTGCTTTTTGTGCGCTTGCTTCTGAATGGAGAAGGTGGCTGGCGCGGCAAATTTAAAGACGGAGAAATGCGCTTTCCAACAAGGGCAAAATGGCGGCGCTCGGTTGCGCCGTTGCGGAGATATCGTGGCTTGAAAAACGCCGTTTTTTTCGCGATTTCCGCGGAATTTTTTCGCCACGTTGGCTGCTACAAAAATTTTTTGAGCACTTCTACGCGGTTTTCAGCGTTCATATTTAGGAATCAGATAAAGAAAGAGTTATAGAAACGGAATATGTGCTTTTCAAAAAATCGATTTTTTGGTCATTTTTCGCGATACGAAAGCCGCGTCCCCCCTAGCAAATCCATGTACTGTACCCATCGTTTCTATGCTGGCTGAATAATCACACTTGCAGCTTTCCGTAGACCCTAGTTCTCGGGTTCCCTCTAGTAATGTTTTGTAGTAAACTTCGTGGGGTGTGCAACCACGATCAAGCAGCTCTCGGAGCATCACATAGAAGAAGAAGAAGAAGAAGAAAAAAATATTTATTCAAGCATAATGTACTACAAAATGGTTGACAGTATCATCTGGATCCTTAGCCTATGTGGCTAGTTTTGGATCCATACCATAAACGTCAGCATAAATTGCAATCCAACGCAAAAAGCAAAAGTAGGTAATCCTATATACACGCTTTGAAGTGATGTTTTAATGATGGAATAGCATTTGGAAGTTTTCTTATTAAGCTGGGTATTTCATTCCATATTTTTGCACCGACAAATGATAGGGAACGTTGACCGTATACATTATGAGATTTCGGCAAGTTGAATTTATTATGCTCAGCTTGTCTTGTGTCCCTTGTAGGCCTGATAAATATTGCTGAGAGATCTGGCTTGTTCATGGTTAGTATTCTGTGTATTAGTATAGCTGTGTTATAGTCCCGAGCTTGGATGAGTGGCATAATATTTAACTGTGCAAAAAGTTGTGCAGAGGGCGCGTCCTTAGTGGCCGATGCCATTATTCTCACCGCACGTTTCTGAATTTTGATTAAATGATCAATGTACGAGGCGTAGGTGAAACCCCAGGATTCTATGCAGTATGTTAAATGGCAGTGAAAAATGCTGAAATAAATGAGCCGTAATGTTTGGGGGTGGAAGTGTTTCCACGCCTTTAATATAGTATAACAGCCAAAAACAATTTTTTTAGTAACTTGTTCAATACGTGGAGCCCAGTGCAGCGACGAGTCTAGAGTTATTCCTAGATATTTATAACTTCTAATTTGTTGAATTTGTGTGTTTCCGACGTACAAGTTGCACTTAGTAAGAATAGTTTTTCGGTTAGAAGCAAATACTACATACTTGGTCTTTTTGGAGTTTAAAATAAGTTTGTTAGTTTCAAACCATGCTAAAGTATTCTGCAGCTCACTTTGAGCAATTTCTTCTGCTTCCTGTAGTGACTGTCGTGGAATTATTAGAGCTGTATCATCCGCGTATAAGATAAAATTAGAAAATCTGAGTGATCTAGGATAATCATTTATGAAGAGAGAAAAGAGTATTGGACCCAGTACCGACCCTTGCGGAACGCCCGTTTTTACTGTCTTTAGTGAAGATTCTTTGCCTCTAACTACTACGTATTGCTTACGATTTGTTAAATAGCTGCAAAAAAAGCCAAGTACTTGTCCTCTAAAACCATAATGTTCTAATTTTCGTAGTAGTATACTGTAATCTACCGAGTCAAACGCTTTTCTAATATCCAAGAACATGCCAAGTGCGAAGTAGTTCTTGTTAAGTGCTTGGTTTATTATTTCTGTTAGTGAGCTTACGGCAGTTGTAACAGAGTAACCGGTTCGAAAACCGTGTTGTGCGTTTGAAAGTATGCGGTATTTTTCAAGATAGCTTGTGACGCGCTTTGCGATCAGTTTTTCGAAGAGCGTGTTAATACATGATAAAATAGTTATTGGACGATAATTCGCTAAATAATTTGGATTATCTGCTTTGTATATTGCTACCACTCTTCCGATCTTGAGCTGGTCAGGATATGTACCCGATAGTACGGATTCATTGAACAAGTTTGCAAGCACTGGACCCAAGATGTCAATGTTGTTTTTGAGTAAGCTTACAGGCAGATTATCGTGACCTGTGGCCTTATTTGATGGCATAATCTTGACAGTATCTAGACATAATCTTGACAGAGCATAGAGAGCGTCGACTCACTTGGCCGACTTCCTATTGGCTACTATGTCATGGCCTTCTCCCAGCCGACTCTGGGCCTTTACTGCTGAGCTGGTCAGTTTGAGTGTGGACGCATCCATCATGCCCCGAAACTTTTCTGAAACCGAAACAAAGTGGTGTTTCAGAGAAAATGCTTGGGCCTGTCCTGTCACTGGAATAAATAGAAAGTTAAACGGAGCTATACTAGTAAATTACCCTTTAAGAGGACTAATAAAGCCACTCTTAAAACGCGAGAGGATGCTTGATAATCCAGAAAAAAAAAAAAAAAAAAAACGAGAGACAGGTGGCGACACCCCATTGAAGTTCACCCACTAGCTCGTCGTGTCGTCGTAAATGTTGACAGTGTCTGCTCGTGTCGTTTATTTGTCATCGGGAAAGGCAGACAATGCTGCATTCTGAAATAGCCAGAGAATGAACTCGGCAAGTTTCAAGTCCCTTTTAAATCATCACAATAGCCCAGTTACAAGAAAATGCTTTGAAATTCATGACGTCACATGGATGTACTAGCACTGAGGTTTTGGCATGAAGTTCAAATAAGTTTTGCCTTCACTTACTCCAGTGTTCAACATATTATCACGAAATGAACAAAAGTAGAGTTTCGAAAGAAAACTTTATCAGACTAAACTGACCTAGCATTTCTCTTAAAGAGCCCCTCATCAGGTTTGGACATTGCAGACAGACTAGCACGGTGCGTAGATCATGCGCTGACAATCCGGTCCGCATAGTATTAAAGCAATGCACGGCACAAAACAGCTGAAATTTCAAACAAGAGTCAGTACGCCCTCTTCCGGCCTGCTTTCAGTCAGAGTTTCAAAGTCTCTAGAGATAAATGCCTCCACGCAAGGTGCTATGACTGCAACACCACTGACCATGGCACATGACTATGGAAACTTGTTCTATTCAGAACGCTCAATACCGCAACTCCTGGTGCACCACACAGCAAGCAAGACAGAGAAAAAAAGAAAGGTGGGTGGGACTCGTCACGTGACGCAGCCCCCCCCCCCCCCCCCCCCCCCCCTGGCTCCGGTGTTGGAGAAGACAGGAAAGGAACTCCGTCTGCAGATGCTAGTTGACACAAAGGAGGAGAGAGTCTCTCGGTTGAGTGACATTCGCCTCCTGACAGCACGATAACAGGAGAGTCCGATTTCATCTAGCTCCTCCAATAATGAAAAAAAAAAAGAACCCTTGTAGGATGGAACAATCGCGAAACAACCCGTCAGAAGTGCTCCGTTATTTGCGTTTTCTCAAGGGGGGAGGGGGCGTGACTTGGCAACACAGGTCAGATGTAATAAACACGAAGTTTGTCAATTCTGGCATAATGAGTACAATATAAACAAGATATTTTATAACAAATTGCAGGGTTCGACGTCCTGGAACCACGGAATGGGTTATGATGGACGCTGTAGTGGAGGGCTCCCGTAATAATTTTGACAACCTTATGTTCTTTCATGCGCACGAGCATTTTTTGCATTCCACCACCATCGGCATGCAGTCGCCATGACCAAGAATCAAACCTGCAACATCGTACTCAGCAGCACAATGTCACAGCGACAGCTGAAAAATAAAGGATGGCAACTGCTCCTTTGCTTTCCACGTGCAAGTTTGCAGCTGTTGCAGCAGAATGTACACGTTAAAAAAAAAAAAGAAAGATGAATTTTGACCACCAAGAGTTCTTTAATGCGTGCGTCAATCTAAATACCCGAGTCTTCTTGCATTTTGCCCTCCATCGAAATGCAGCCCCTGGCGCAGCGATCGAACCCGTAACCTTGAGCTCGGCAGTGCAACGCTGTAGCCACTGGTCTACCGTGGCGTAGTCAATATGCACGTTTGCACGCACGTATTGCAAGAATTACAATGCTTGTCACCATGTGTTGCAACTGCGATATTTCTATTCGCCATCAGTCTGAACCAGTATATTTGCACCCTATAGGTTCCCAACAAAAATTACTAGAGGGAACTTTGGCACAATTATCACCCATGGGAGCTGAAAGTATGTTGGCTTGGTGAACATGGGAATGATGGTCAGTACATGGATTTGCTGAAGCAATGTCCTAACTTCGAATGGCCTTGTGACTTTGAAAATTCAACAAAATATTGCATCACACACGCAACCATTTGCTATGACCAGGCAGGTGTGCATAGACTTATAGCCTTCTTGCACTAAACAAAATTATCCCTTATAAGTTTAGAAAAAAAAATTAATGCCACAAGAACGTCTGGAGCCACAGGCACAAAGATCATACAGACAAAACCACTCACTAAGCATCATTCTTACGGTAGCAGAACAATTGCAGCACTAGAGTTTCCTGTAGTAATCTGTGTAGGAATTATAATTTTCTCAGAATATTTCGAGTTTTTTTCCCTTCTTTTCTATGAATGAAAAGGATGTGCACTTGAAAGTGCAAAGCATAAAATACTTTGTCTGATCCTGGAGTACTATCTTTCTCTATGGTACTATTCTGGACAAGCTCAAGTTCCACCATGTTTGCGTTTTGAGCCAACCAGAGCGAGGTTGGCTCAAAACGCAGGTCTCTACGTGCCAGGTCTCGGCGCGTATGCTTGAAGCAGGCAAGTTATACGCCTATTTTAAACACCCCTTGACATTGGCTCATGAACAGAAATTGGGCCCCCGCAATTTCCTGGAATCTTACACGACCCACAATGGCCAATCCGGTTGTGCCTGTTGAAATATAGGCTTCTGCAGTGGTGGTGTGCTCGCCGTACCCGAGTCCACTAGCTGGCATGTACTCATACTGTCTTCTGCATAGGAGGCGTGCTAACAGTCACTATTGTAAGTGCTCTCACGATTGCAAATAGTCCAACTTTTCTTCTCAGCTATTCTTTCTCTCTCTCCCTGCTTTCACCTACTCTGTCCATGTGTTATTCCATCTCCTTGCTGGCCCACGTTCAGAACACGGACACGCAGAAAGAGCAGTGATGCCACGGATTTGTACGTCCACAAAGCTACCTTATCCAAGCCGCTTTCACCGTGACGCAGTTGACGAGGCCCCTGGGTTTCCCGGGAAAATAGGGGCCAAAGGAAAAAGTAAACCTGCTTGGCCAGAGAAATCAACCCACTGCACAGAGCTTTTGCACTGGCTGCACACGAAGACACCTTGGAGTGGTTCAGTAAACATAATTAATGCAAACCCAGTTTGACTCAGTTATGACGAAATTCCTAGATTCTACCCTTTTCGGTACAAACCGAATTCCTAAAATTGGGATTGGCAGGTCCTTTGTGCCATTCATCGGTAAATACCGAATAACCCCACACGTAACCGCTACACTGCAAAACATGTTGCAGAAGATGAAAAAGTTTTATAGCATACAATTAACCACTTCACAAAAGTTCTGCTTCACACGGATTCTAAAACGTGCGTTGGATCAGCATAATTTTTTATTGTGAAAGCAATAATACGGACACGTGAAGCGGATTTGCGCTGTCACGCGCGTGATGTTTTAGAAAACTCCCAGAGGCATGCAGTGCGTTCGGCTGCAAGAATGACGAAGCCAAGTGGACGCATGCCGTCACGCTTAGCTCAATTGGCTCTATCAGAGCCAGGGCAGCGTTCTGGGGCTTTCACTGCTGACATGAGCGTTAGCGTTCCTATCAAACCTGTAGCCAGCCCCCCCCCCCCCCCCCCCCCCCTCCTCATGGGGGCGGGGGCGTTCTCTACCATGGTAGACAGCCTTGTAGCACCAGCCGACCATTCCACGCCAGACGCCGGGAAGCTCTTCTTGAGTGTGCCTCAATAAAACGAATATTTCCACTCTTCGTCTTTTTATTTTTGGGTCTGAGTAACACTGTTTTATTTTTATTAATGAAATCTATTCAGACAAATCATCCATATAAAAATATTATACTGTCTCGTGTACCCTGTTGTAGAATACACGCTGAATGAGGATCCAGGCAAGCGTAAGCGTCGACGCGCGATGCAGAGACGAACTTCGTTCTCTTCTTCTCCAGTCCCCTTGCTGTGCCACACCATGTGGCATTACCCCCTCTTCAAAAATAAAGAAAAAGAAGGAAAACATACACAGGCTTGACGTGAGAGCGCCGAGATGGCCTAGCACGAACACATAGGCTGTAGTCACAATCACTTTGGTGTGCGATATAGTCACAAGGCACTGAGGGACGACAAACAACCCTAAGTGGCTGAAAACATCGAATATTAGGGGCTATAGTACGGTTTCAACCGCACAATGTGCGCACTCTCAGATTACGGTTGTCGACGTCGAGGAGGCTGGCTTCCGTCAGGAAGGACTTCGTAATTCACGTCACTAATTCGCTGCAACACTCTGTAAGGTCCGAAGTAGCGACTCAAAAGCTTCTCAGATAGTCCTTTTCGGCGCACAGGAGTCCAGACCAAGACTTGATAACCAGGTTGGAACTCGACTTGGCGATGGCGGAGATTGTAACGGTGCGCATCGATGCTCTGTTGTTTCTTTATGTGCACTCGGGCAAGCTGACGGGCTTCTTCAGCGCATTGCACGAAAAGTTCGGCATCTTGGGCGAGATTAAGAGGATCGATGTTGTCGCACAGCAGCATTGCTTCTAACATAGTCCGCACTTCACGGCCGTAAACGAGGTAAAACGGCGTGAAGCGTGTTGTTTCTTGCGTAGCAGTGTTATAGGTAAACGTTACGTATGGGAGTATCTTGTCCCATGTCTTGTGCTGTACGCCTACGTACATAGACAGCATGCCAGTCATCGTTTTGTTCAGTCGTTCGGTCAAGCCGTTTGTCTGCGGATGATAGGCAGTTGTCCTTCGGTGGGTCGTGCAGCTGAGTTTAAAAACGTCTTCAATGAGCTGTGCTGTAAAGGCTTTTCCTCGGTCTGTGATGACGTGTGATGGGGCGCCATGCCGCAGGACGATGCTCTGTATGAAAAACTGGGCAACCTCGGAAGCTGTGCCTCGAGGCAGGGCCTTGGTCTCAGCATACCGCGTTAAATAATCTGTGGCGACAATTATCCACCTGTTGCCAGAAGATGACAGTGGAAACGGGCCCAGAAGATCCATGCCGACCTGGTCGAAAGGTTTGCCAGGTGGGTCAATCGGATTCAGCAATCCCGCAGGCTTCACAGCTGGCGACTTTCAGCGCTGGCATTCACGGCAGGCCTGGATGTACCGCTTAACACACTCGGCAAGTCTGGGCCAGTAGTAGGATTTGCGCACTCTATCAAGCGTTCGCGTAAAACCCAAATGGCCAGACGGAGGCTCGTCATGACAGGCGAACAAAACTTCAGCACGGAGGTCTGCTGGAACGACCAAAAGGTAGGTCTTGTTGGTGGCAGCGGAGTTCTTATACAAGACGTCATGTCGTAAACAAAAAGATGACAATCCTCGAGCGATATGCCGCGGTATTGATGGGTTTTGTCCTTCCAGATGTTCGAATATAGGCCGTAGTGCGTCGTCTGCGCGCTGCCGTGTGGACAAATCAGTAACGTTTACAAGCGCCGTCGTCTTCAATGTCTTGGTCTGTAGTGTCGATGGACGCGTGCGAGAGTGCGTCAGCGTCTTCATGTATGCGGCCCGACTTGTACACGATGGTCACGTCGTACTCCTGCAAACGTAACTCGACTGTGCCAGTCGTCCAGAAGGGTCCCGCAGATTTGCAAGCCAGCCTAACGAGTGATGATCGGTTACAACTTTGAACGGGCGGCCGTAGAGATAAGGTTGAAATTTGGCCAGCGCCCATACGACGGCAAGACACTCTTTCTCCGTGGTGGTGTAGTTGGTCTCTGCACGCGATAGCGTGCGACTAGTGTATGCGATCACTCTTTCTATACCTTCCTGCCGTTGTACAAGCACCGCACCAAGACCAACATTACTGGCGTCTGTATGAACTTCCGTGTCCGCCTCCTCGTCAAAGTGGGCCAAAACTGGTGCTGACGCCAGACGCTGTCGAAGCTCGGTGAAATCAGTCTCTTGCTCTGCGGCCCAGAGGAACGATACATCGTCCCTCATGAGGCGAGTCAGCGGCTCCGCCATCTTCGAAAAATTTTCGATGAAACGCCGGTAGTATGCGCAAAGGCCCAGGAAGCGTCGGACACCCTTCTTGTCGGTCGGTGTTGGAAACGTGGCTACAGCGGCAGTTTTCACGGGATCGGGGCTCACGCCTTCCGCGCTGAACACGTGTCCCAGAAACATGAGCTCCTTGTAGCCGAAATGACACTTCTGAGGCTTAAGGGTGAAGTTAGCCGATCGGTTGACTTCGAGAACTTGCCGCAGTTGTTTCAGGTGGTCGTCAAATGTCGCCGAAAAAACAACCAAGTCGTCGAGGTAAACGAGGCAGCTTTGCCACTTCAGACCAGCAAGAACGGTGTCCATCATTCGCTGGAAAGTTGCTGGTGCCGAACAGAGACCGAAAGGAAGTACTCTGAATTCGTGAAGGCCATCTGGAGTGATGAAAGCAGTTTTTTCGCGGTCTCGTTCATCTAGTACCTCAATTTGCCAGTAACAGTAGACGAAAAATATTTAGCTCGCCGCAACCTGTGTCATCGATACGCGGTAGTGGGTACACGTCCTTCTTGGTAGCATCGTTCAGGCGAACCACGTGATTGATTTGAACGCGTGATTGAAGGGCTCGCTCCGCTTTTTTCCGGCGATCGGGGCTGGAGTAAGTTTCCAGTAGCCTGCGCTGGAACTCGGGCCACGATGACAGGGCACTTTCGCGGTTCATAAACCATGTGCGAGCACCATCCTGGAGGCTGAAGTAGACGTGCCTGAGTTTGGCGTTGTTGTCCCACTCATTACACGCAGCCACGCGTTCGAACTCCGCCAGCCAGTCTTCCACGTACGTCTTCAAATGTGTCACCATGAAAAGCCGTCGGCCCTTGGGGGTTCAGAACCGTTAGGTATGTCGGTGTCACCCTTTCCGTAGAACTCGCAGTGGTCGCAGTCATCACTTGTTCCTGGAGGTTACCAAATTCTGGGGCAAGGCCTCGGATTCGCCGGCTTGTGCGGTAAACTGGAGTCAGCTCCAATTGTGGGGCGAGGTTCTGCCCAGTGGGGTCTCCTGCATAAGTTGAGCTTACCCAGCACCTCCACCAAATTGTCGCGTATACCCTGTTGTAGAATACACGCTGAATGAGGATCCAGGAAAACGTAAGCGTCGACGCGCGATGCAGAGACGAACTTCGTTCTCTTCTTCTCCAGTACCCTTGCTGTGCCACACCATGTGGCAATACGCAATACTATTAGGAAGATTCATCTCAAAACTAAAAATATAAAACTATTAATAAATTAGTATAAACATTATCAAAATTATTAAAGTTACACAAAATTATAAAAATAAATTTATAAAAATTATAGAAAGTCACATAATTTACATACAGCGATTTTTACCTAAAATAATTACTGAAAAATAGGTGCTTTCCTGAAATAGTCAAGGCCTTCAGAAAGTGCCCCCGCCCCTCGAAAAAAAATTCTGGCTGCGGGCCTGGTTCCTATAGTGAGAAGCTGTGCGCATACCAGTGTTGTACACGTTCCTCTAAAACAGGAACGAAAGCTCGTTCCTTGTTCCTTCCCAATCTTGGAACGAGTTCTCGTTACAAGTTACTTTAATACGAAAGGAACACGTTCCAGTTACACTTCGAACATTGGAAGGTGTTGTTACATTAAAGTTACATTTGATTTTATTAAAATTAATATAGTGTCGGATAAACCTGAGGTGAAATAAACTGAGCAATTTAAAACTCGCATCGAACTACGTATATTATACGAATTTGAAAATCGCCAGTGGCAGATTGTCTGAAGATAAAAAGAATCTAAAGAAACGCTCCTAGAGAAATTTTTTCAGAGAGCACCGGACATACTCCAGAGATGTCTAACTGCATCTTTGGTGCTCGTCTATGACAAGCGCAACACATATGGCACTTTCCACTTCGGTCTTCAAATGCGCAGTCAGGATATTGCGCTTCAGATGCGCTAATAGAAAGTTACTCACATGCACCAATATAATTAAATTTCTTGCACAAGAAACTGCATTGAAAGGAACAATACATAGGCGTTTAATGAATGTTGATTCAATATTGCAGTATGAGTGAAAAAGAAAAATTTTCCAGAATACATATTCGCAATTTAGTAAAGTCTTTGTTTGAACTCAGCAAGTGTTACATATCGATGTTGGTGTCTGACAGGCCGGCATGGAGTAAAGAAACTACAGGAGGGAGTGCGTCACGTAACAATCTTGAAGTCTATAGTCATAAAAAAATATAACGGAGAATGCACGAAAGAAAATGCACCATAGTCACGTGACAGGCAAGCGGTAGTTATTTGCGCCTCACGCGGTCGCCCATCCGCCCTGCATGATGTGCTGCGTACGTGCGTAC
Source organism: Dermacentor silvarum (assembly GCF_013339745.2). NCBI lineage: Eukaryota > Metazoa > Arthropoda > Arachnida > Ixodida > Ixodidae > Dermacentor > Dermacentor silvarum. Next base: position 78,344,940 of record NC_051154.1, on the reverse strand, counting down.
GTCCGTTCAATGCTGTCGAACATTTACAGAAGGAACGGCGTTCCCTCCACCGTTCCTTCGTAAATCTAACCAGTTAATGTTACAGTTCCACCGACGCTTAACAGAACGGTGGCATTCCTCCGTTCCTCTCAAAATGAACTATAGTTCCAGGAACGCTGTTCCGTACAACACTGGCGCATACCAAACCGCGGCACATACACTGGCTAAGTGTCCACCTAGTGGCATAGCCTCCTATGCTAGTGGTAACGTCCATTTCATTTTGTGCTGATTGGCTGGGGGCGCCTGTCCACCTTCTCACAAGTGCCCGAGTCCAGCCAATCAGAACTTCAGCAGCAGACGAAATAGGGATGTCCACTAGGTGGCTAAGTGTCCACCTCGTGGCATAGCCTCCTATGCTAGTGGACATGTCCATTTCATTTTGTGCTGATTGGCTGGGGGCGGCTGCCTCCTTCTCACGAGTGCCTCTGTCCAGCCCATCAGAACTTCAGCAGCAGACGAAATGGACATCGCCACTAGGTTGACAGTGGTCTGAGTTATAGCGGAACGCACAGTAAACGTCAGGCTAAATGTAATCCTTTCAATGGGTGTTCTCCATATCGTGCCAGCATTGTGACACGAACGCGCACGGCTCGTGTCAGCCGCAGTTGTTCTCGCGAGCTGTACGTGTGTATACGTGAACACCGTACGTGCGAGGAGCTCAAACACAGCGCTAAACCTCGCTACCGCTTTCGTTCTGGCGAAACGCATTTTTTAAACCAGTCCATTGGTTTACCCAGTCGAAAAAAAAAAAAAAAACAATTGACTCCAATTGGATTTTCCAGTAGGAATCAACTGGGACCAATAGGAACCAATTCGAAAATACTTCCTTCCAACTGGTTTTGATTGGGTCAGAACCAACTGGAGTTGCCAATTGTAATGAACTGGACCCACTTGGAACTGATTTGAAAATCCCTAGTTCCGACTAGTTACGATTGAGTTACGATTGAGTTCCGTTGAGCCCGGCAACTACAGCCGGGCTGTAGTTGCCGGGCTGCAACGAACCAACAGCGGGCCAGGAGTCCCGTCCCAGGGTTTAGCAGGTGCACTGCTACTATAAATTTATATACCTGCGAAGCCTCGGCGGCGATCCCAGCGGCGTGAGGGTCTGGACGTTGCTTCAGGACTGGACCGCAGGAAAGTTTTTGTCGTCTCGTCGGAGTCGTCATCGGAGGCTATGCCGGAGGACGAACTCGCCATAATTGGAGGGCTTGCCTGTTGGTGCGCGAGACTACGTTGACAACTAATAATAAAAACAATGCTTCAACGACAACAGCGCACACAAACTACATGCGAACAACACGCGTCACCATCGAACATGGAACTATCGCCAGTAGGGTAATTTCCTGCACTAGGCGTGCAGCCCACAGAACACAAACTGCGCGCCATAGAATAAAGAACCTGCGCTCGCTCGCAGGGACGAGCTAACGGAGCTAACAACTTTGTTCCCCGTAGTACCTAGGCTAGAGTGACCTACCTAGGCGAAAAGAAATACCAAGGACCTAAAGTCACCGCCTTTCTCTCTCGCAACCACGGCTCCTTGCACATGCGCAGAAAGAGCGGTGAAATAGTCCCCGACAGCTGGACCACGTGACTGTGACGCGCTCTTCTGTCAGGGTACTGTAGTCAGGGCTAGTCAGACCGGAAGCCGCGGACGGTTTGCGGACAGTCCGGGATTGCATAATCGAAGAGGCCCAATGGGCTGCCGACTGTCTGATGACAGAAGGAATTTATGATAAGTTGAAAGAAATGGTCATTGACGAGGAAGGGGATAGCAGCATAGGGAGTGACCATAAACGCATCTGTGATGAATACTCGCGCCGATGGACTGAATCTAATCACTGTCGCCTTTGAACGACTGATAACCTTTGCTGCGCGTTAACTTAGCTGGACGGCGTGGGCCGTGCGCGCAGGAGTCACGAAGGAAGAAGTTCACTCTTTGGGATCCGTTTCGAGACTGGTTTATTTGCAGTAGTAAAAGACTAGAGTGGGGAAAGGAAAGAGGAAAGAGAGAAGTAAAGAATACAGTAAAAGGGCGCGAGTCAGGCACGTGCACTGCCGTGGAGAGGGTGCAGTAGCCACTGTCGGGTCGGTGACACGTGGCACGCTGGTATTCACAACTTGCTCGGACGGTGTCGTTAGTGGCCCCCCTTGGCTCTCGCTGGCTTCTCGGTAGCGTCTTCGCGGTTGTCAAATTGTAATCGAAGGTCTTGTTAGGCGCCCCCGCCTCCGCTTCTCAGTAGCGTATTCACGGTTGTCATCGCAGGTCTTAACAGCATCATTTTGAAAATGGGATATGTAGTTGGGAAAGAGAGCAAGGAACGAAGAATGATCAGTCCAAATTTGAACGATGAACAAATAGCAAATATAGCCACGAGAGTCGAGAAAGAACTTGACAAATGGCCAAGCAAGGAGTGGGAATATGGTGAGCTCGTAAGTGTAATGACGAAAGAAATGAGGAAAGAGAAGCAACATGCTCGTTGGAAAGGAAAAGGGAAGCCGGAAAGCTGGTGGAACAGGGAGATACGGGAGGCGATCGACGAACGAAGGAAAGCATCACGAGAACACAGACAGGCAAAAAATTCACAGTTGCCGCAGGTTGAAATAGACAGAAAATGGGAAATATACCGCAAAAAAAAAAAAAAAAAAAAAAAAAAAAAAAAAAAAAAAACGTGGTTAGTGCAAGCAAAGATTAAAGGTGAAAGTGAACGTTGGTTGTCAGAAATACGTGCGAAAAAAAAAAAAAGCCGCACCTAGAATATTTTGAAACCACATTAATGTATTAGGCAGGAAGTTGGGAACAGTACAGCAACATATCCTTGACGAAGATGAAAATAAACTGGAAGGGGACGCGGAATTAAAGTATGTTCGGAAAATAACAGCCCAATCATTTCAGGGCAATGGCCAGGTGGTTTCTGAGGAAACAAAGAGAATGAACGAAAACCAGACGGAAAAGGAGTTGGTGCTGAGTAATTTCAACTGGAAGAAAGCGGAAGAGAAAATTCCTAAGCGCACAGCCACAGGTTTAGAGGAGGTTCCCGTTAGACTGATTAAGGTGGCGGTCCCACTCCGGCGGCACGAGCCCCCCGTTTTCACTACTTTTGGAGCAACCGTGGCGGCTCTTCTACTTAGGATATTAAGTTGTCGTATAAATCATAAAAAATCCTAATTCTTGTAGATTGAAATTATATATAATATAAAGAAATTGATTGATGTGATTTAGAAATAAATGTTCAGGAACAAGCATGAGATACATGGTTTTTGCGAACTGTGTCTTAGTTGTGACCATATTTAGAAGAAACTACCGCACGTACTGCATTGCGGCTTGCTCTGTAGCTTTAGGACATATTTATCTAGTTCCTGGACGTAGCAAAATAATTTTGAATTTTTACTTTTTTGATAATTTGCTTTTGAAAATTGCCAAATATCGCGATCTTCTGTTGTAAACAGCCCGGCAACTACACGCTCGAGGAAGCTAAATTTTGAATAAAGCAGAGTTAAAGAAATTTACATTTAGGACGCAAAATTTCATTCATGTAACTTTATTAGTTTTCCTAATAATGCAGCCGAAATTAAGCAATATTTAGAATTCTGGTTTTATTTTTGCCCATTTTTGCGGGACAGTACTAAACCTACGAAGCTGCGGTTTAAAACTAATAAAGGTACATGAATGAAATTTTGCGTCCTAAATGGAAATTTTTTGAACTATACTTTATGCAAAATTTAGCTCCCTTGATCATGTAGTTGCCAGTCTGTTTACAACAGAAGATCGCGATACTTGGCAATTTTCAAAAGCAAATTATCCGAAAAGTAAAAATTCTAAATTATTTTGCTACGTCTAGGAACTAGATAAATATGTCCTAAAGCTACAGAGCAAGCCGCAATGCAGTAAGTGCGGTAGTTTATTCTAAATATGGTCACAACTGAGACACAGTTCGCAAAAACCATGTATCTCATGCTTGTTCTTGAACATTTATTTCTAAATCACATTAATCAATCTCCTTATATTATATATAGTTAGAATCTACAAGAATTAAGCTTTTCATGGTATATACCACAACTTTATATCCTAAGTAGAAGAGCCGCCACGGTTACTCCAAAAGTACTGAAAACGGGAGGCTCGTGCCGCCGGAGTGGGACCACCACCTTAATGAGCTAGGACCAAAAAGTAAGGAAGCTCTGTTGAAAGCAGAAGCAAAATGCTTACAACATAGGCAAATACCAGACAGTTGGAGACAAAGTAGGATGAAATTAATTTATAAAGGTAAGGGGGAAAAAAGATAAATTCACTCTTATCGACCACTGACCATTACATCGGTAATATACAGGTTAGCAATGCAAGCGATTAAATTGAAGCTGCAAGCATGGGCAGAGAATAATGGCATATTGGGAGAACTTCAGAATGGTTTCAGAATCGGTAGGCGGCTCGATGATAACTTATTTGTCCTTACTCAGTGTACTGAAATATCCAGAAAAGAAAGGAGAATGTGACTTTCCTAGACATTACCGGAGCGTATGCAACGTAGATCGCAGTATTTTGTGGAATATTCTAGAAGGGGAAGGTATAGGCAACGACTGTATACAGCTATTGAGGGAGATTTACCGAGAAAATACTGTTTGCGTTGAATGGGAAGGGATGACGAGCGAGGATAAAGTTGATATCAACAAGGGACTGAGACAGGGCTGCCCTTTATCCCCCCTGCTGTTTATTATATACGTGGTAAGGATGGAAAGAGCGCTAGAAGGAATCAATATCGGGTTTAACCTCTCATACAAACAAGCCGGCACAACAGTTGAGCAGCATCTTCCAGGTTTATTTTACGCGGACGACATTGTGTTGCTTGCTACCAAGCAAAAAAAAAAAAAAAAAAAAAAAAAAAAAAAAAAAAGCGATATGCAACGTCTGGCTGATATCTGTGGAGAAGGATGTGCGAAGTTGGGATTAAAATTTAGCGTTAAAAATCTGGTTTTATGGTGTTCAATGAAAACAGTGAACAGACAGTGTTGATTCAGGGCCAGGAAATACCTCGGGTAAAAGAATACAAATACATTGGTATATGGATAAACGAAGGCGATAGATATCTGGAGACACAGGAGAAAACAACAACAGCAAAAGGGAAGAGAAATGCGGCCATAATGAAGCACAGGGCGCTATGGGGATACAATAGGTACGAGGTGCTCCGGGGTATGTGGAAAGGTGTAATGGTACCAGGGCTTACATTTGGAAATGCGGTTGTTTGCTTGAAGTCAGGAGTACAATCAGGACTCGATGGCAATCAAAGGTCAGTGGGACGCCTCGCGTTGGGCGCCCACGTGAAGACTACTCATGAAGCTGTGCAGGGTGATATCGGCTGGACAAATTTTGAAGCAAGGGAGGCTCAGAGTAAAATTGATTTTGAAGAACGACTGAGGAAAATGGAAGAAAGTAGATGGGGTGCAAGAGTATTCAGGTATTTGTACAGGCAAAACATTGACTCACAGTGGAGGAAAAGAACTAGGAAGCTTACCAGAAAATATGCGGCCAGTATGGCCAGCAACATGGCAACAAAGAACGTCAAACGCAAAGTGAGAGAGGCTGAGACAAGGTTATGGGGGCGGCAATGGAAAAGAAACCTGCTATGACTAACTACCTCAAAGGAAAAAGGGGAAATCAGGAAAGAAACAATTTATGATAACTCAAAGGGAAGCTCCTTACTTTTCGAAGCGAGATCAGGATGCCTTAGAACGCGCAGTTATAAAGCGAAGTACACCAAGGACGGAGCCGCATGTGCTTGCTGTGGTAAAGCTAGAGAAACAGTGGAACATGTTTTATTGGAATGTGAAGAAATCTACCCAGCTGCAAGTGTAGGCTCCTCTGACCTCCTTGAAGTCCTTGGGTTCAGGGATAGCACGGACAAAGTAAACATATCAGCTGTAGAGATTAGTAAGAGACGGTTGGAGGTTTGGTGGCAGAAATGTAGGGAGACCACAAACGGAGACGTACAGAAACAGAGTTCCCAGTAATGATTCAAAAAGGTTGATGCCTGGAATTATTTGTATTTGTGTATTTCTCAAAAATAATGGTAGGACATTAGGCAAAATAATAACAAGAGCTTGGTGGCGCAACCCACCACCCCGTTTGAAAGGAGACGCTCATAGCATCCATCCGTCCATCGGCGGAGACGCGCTGACGCGCTCCGCGGCATATTGTGTACCCCTCCATCAGCTCGCTCTGCGGTAGTACTATTGTTAAGTACTATGGAGGGGCTTCACAACGTACCTTCACTGTGGGCGTTGTGACCTGATTGCGCACGTACGCTTTTAGAATAGTGCTTTATTTCAACTGCAAATTTATATTGACACCCTTTGCCACGTATACGTATATATTTGAGGTATGGATTATACAAAACGATGTCTTCAGTTTTAACGCGACAGCGTCAAGGGCCCCGAGTCGCAGAAAATCCGGCGCCGGCGTCCGTGGTGGAGAAAATCATCCCGAACCACCCCGACCGCGCAGGCCCTCCGCGCGGCGCAAGGTGTTAGTGAACAAAAATTGAATTTCTCACAGTAAAATCCGCCAGGAAAATAATCAAGTACGACTTAACCACAACGTACAGACATGGTGGCGTCGTATTGTAATTTGAATTTACGAGAAACAAAATTCTCTTACGAGGAAACTCAAACACCCCTTTTCCAGCAAACACCCCCTTTCCAGTCACCTCGTCATAGGAGCTTCCACTGAAGAAGATGCCCTCGAAATCTAGCGTGCTGCATTGGCCATCTTAGCAGATGCAAGTATGGAGTTGAGAAAGTGGTGCTCCAATTAACTCCAGCGTTCTTTGGCGTCAATTCCTCAAGGACAACACTTCTCTCGACAACAATGGTGAAGCCAAAGCATCAACAAAGTTGCTTGGCTTAGTATGAGACCGCGAAGCTGACGATATCGTGCTTACCACCAAAGCCGCTTCCGAGTATGTCGCTGCGCACTCAGCCACGAAACGCACCATTCTGCAGTCATTCGCAAGAATCTATGATCCTTTAGGTCTCATGGCTCCGTTCATCATTCGAGCGAAATTATTGTTCCAGCAACTGTGGCGTAGGAACTCACCGTGGGATGAGCCATTACCGGAAGACGTCGAGAAACAGTGGGAAGGCTGGACATCCGAACTATCGACGCTCTCCTCGCTGCGAATTCTACGCTGCGTCATCTGTCACACTCCGCCACAGATTCCACCGTTTGAACTTCACCTGTTCTGCGATGCAAGCCCACTGGCGTATACGGCGTAGCCGTCTACATGCGCGTATACGAGATCAGAGGAGGAACATTTCAGTTTCAGCTGCTCATGAGCAAGTGCAGGGTCGCGCCGCTGAAGACTACCTCGCTGCCACGCCTAGAGCTGCTTGCGTGCCTGTTGGCTGCCAGGCTTTGGAACTACCTCCGAGGAATTCCAGAAACATCCAGCTGTCAGGGCGTGTTTTGGAGCGACTGATGGGAGACTTTCGTGAGAAAACGTGTTCTCGAAATCCAACGCTTGACTTCGGGGTATTCTTGGAGGCATTGCGCAGGCACCGACAACCCAGCAGATTTGCTCACGCGTGGAGTATCAGCCCAGTTATTGAGGCGAAACTTTTGCTGTTGGACCAGTCCTACGTGGTTGTCACAACCGCATTTGCAATGGCCTGCGAATATTTGTTCTGCTCCTTCACCGGAGGCCCTTTCTTGCGAGACCAGTGAATAGATATCCGCTTGCCCCACCGCAGCAGTGGCACCCCCTTCGCCCCCACACGAGCCACTGCTTGAGGTTGCAAGCTTTGGACGCCTCTCCCGATTACTCCGAGTAACGGCTTGGATCATGCGGTTTCGTCGGAACGCTTCGCAGAACACGCCATCTTGTACCGGACCACTTATGGCGTCAGAGTTGCACCAGGCGGAGATGTATTGGTTGAGGCTTGTCCAACACTCCGCATTCGCAATCGAAGTCACGGCCTTGGAGGAAGGACAACGAGTTCCCAGCACCTCCAGTGTGCTGACGCTACAGCTGTTTCTCGACCGTGACAGACTACTTCGTGTAGGAGGCCGACTACAGCAGCTTAACGACCGAGAGGAATTGAAGCATCCGATCTTGCTTCCCGCAGATCACCGGTTCACCGACCTCTTGGTTGATGCAACACACATGGAGGAGTTCAACTCACCCTCCTGGACCTTCGGCAACGCTTTTGGATCCTGAAGGGCCGTCGCACAGGGAAGCGCGTTCTGAAAGCGTGCTTAGCATGCCGCCGACGACGCCTACTTCCCGAAGCTGCCCCTGTAGCTCCCTTGCCAAGGGAAAGAATTAGTGAAGCAACACCGTTTGAAGTGGTGGGAATTGACTTCTGCGGGCCACTCTATTGTCGTGCTGAATTACCATCCACTGTAAAAGTGTACATCGTTGTTTTTTCTTGTGCTGTGACGAGGGCAGTACACCTGGAGCTGACCAGAGATATGACAGCGCAAGCATTTTTGCTAGCCTTCAGACGCTTTGCAGCACGACGTGGAATTCCTGCTATCGTACACTCTGACAACGCGAAAACATTTCGCTGCAGCGCCAAGCATTTGTGCTCCCTTTTCGAAGACAACGTTCAGGACTATGCCAGCTCTCACCGAATCCAATGGCGCTTTATTGTTGAATGTGCGCCGTGGTGGGGAGGCTTCTGGGAGCGTGTAATCCTCACAATTAAGGATGCACTAAAGCGTTGCCTGGGACGGAGCAGCTTGAGCTACAACGAGCTACTCACCGTGCTTGCTGAAGTTGAAGCGGCAGTTAACTGCCGTCCGCTCCCCTACGTGGAGGATGACGTCACATCCACAGAAGTTTTGACGCCCTCACACTTCTTAGTCGGCAAGCGTCTCGTCACTTTGCCAACAGAACAAGAAAACCCTGCTCTTAATGCTGATGTGCCTGACCTTCGACGACGAGCTCGGCATCGGGAACAGCTGCTTCGCAGGCTTTGGAAGCAGTGGAAGAAGGAATACCTTCTTTTCCTGCGCGCTGCTCACCACAGCAAGCCTGTGCCGTCATCGAACTTAAAGCTCGAAGACCTTGTCGTCGTCGAGGACATAAACACTCCGCCTATGGCATGGAAGATCGGCCGCGTCGTTAAGGCGTTTCAAGAAAGAGACGGTGTTGCGCGGTCCTTCCTGATACTACTATCGAACGGCCAGCAAGTGCGACGTCCTATACAGCGGCTTTACCTCCTGGAGGCGCACACGTGCAACGCGGCCGCGGGAGTGTGATGAAAACTGAAGACGATGAAGAGGAAAGAACGCGTGAGGTGAAAGCTCGCGCTAGCGCCATCTTTGACCAGTTGGTTAAATGAACCACAACCGGCGGACGCGCAGTCGCTTCGTTCCTTACACTGCTGCTGCCGCTTCAGCGTTTTGACAGCGAGTTTCCGCGGTCATCGAGTGAGAAGTGTTCATGTTTGCTTGGGCGCGCGTGACACTATGCTTGTTAATTTAGTTAGTATGCCTATGTTTACAAGTTTACACTGCCGATAAAACTATTATCCTTACTTCGTATAGCTATCCACTAATTTGCTATCGCAATCGATGCTTCGCCTTTCGGGCGAAACTGCGACTTTTTTTCTGCCTAATCGCTCCCGGGTGTGCTCATTTCCGATAGATTTGTTCTTACGGCACACAAGGCTTGAAACGTAGTTCTGTGCATTGAAATAAAAAGTTGTCGCAGTTTCACCTGAAAGGCGAAGCATCAATTGCGATAGCAAATTTGTAGTGACCTATACGGAGTAATGATAGTAGCTTTATCAGCTGTATAAACTTGGACATGCAGCAGCACCGGCAACACGCAGAACTGTTGTCAACGCCGTCGGCGTTTTGCACGCGTTCGCACAAAATGCGTGCGGCGTTGGTGACTGTTGCCGCTCCGGAGCCTCTGATATAAATAGGCACTTGGTGCCGCAGCTAAACGTCGCGTCCCTTCCCTCCCCCTCCCCCCCACGGCCTTTCCCGCGTCGGAAGAAGGCGCGTTTGCTCTACATATATGGTGATTGTAAAGGAGGAAAGAGACGCCTACTTCTGCAGCCCTTAATGGAGCACGGCGCAGAACGCGCGTTTGTTCTCCGCCGTGGGTTCACTCCCCGTGAAAGCGCGCGTCCCTCGCGCCCTTTCACTCGCACATACAGCGTTCGGCGACGCACGGCGACGATTTCATCTCCATTGACGTCATACAGAACCTCACGGTGACGCCGACGGCAGAAATCTGCTTTGGAGTGTCCATATAATTGCTATCGCAATAAAACACACGCGCGCCCGCACGCACGCACGCACGCACGCACACACACACACGCACACACACTTAAACGAGATAACTTGCAGCGGTATGCCAAAGATATTAGATTAGTGCGAGTCTTCATTAGTGTTATGCTAGCGGTGCGACTGTAATTAGGCAGCATAAAACGGAACAAAATTAAGTTATTCTGAACCATTTCAAGTGAGTGGATTAAATTAGCCTGACATGGATCCCAAACCGAGGAATTAAGCGTGTTCGAGTTTTGCCCTGATAATTTATATAGAAGTATAGTTTTGTAGGCTACAACGCAATACGTTTATCTAAAGCAAGTTACATTATTTTTAGGCCCATTAATACTGCCAATTTATATAAAATCGGCATTCAGTTCAGAAATGTAATAATGCATGAGGTTGACTGTATTAAATTTATTATTGGCGTGTGGTTCCACCAAAGCCTTTCCTGGAACACACATATATCAAAATTAACATCTAAAGTAAGTAAAAGTGTTGGCTGTCTCTACAAAGTAGTAATCTGGTACCTGTGTGGCTAAGACTGCTGATCTACTATGCACTTATATACTCTAAAATAACCTACTGTATTCTAGTATGGGGAACCTCTACTACTACCAACTATCAGAAACTACTAATACTTCAGAAGAGAGCCTTGCGGTACATCCATGGTTACTATAGCAGGCCAAAAGATTCGTCCACGTTGCCGTTATTTTGCAGGTATAATCTGCTTAAAGCGAATCAGGGGCCGAATTCACAACAATTTTCGTTCGTAAGTGCTGTCTGATCGCCTTTGCTAATAATATGTCCTACATCGCTATTGGCTGGCACGAACGCTTTTAGCGTAAGAACGTTTTTGTGAATACGGGCTCAGGTCTACCATTTTCGTTTGCTGAAATATATTAAAAGCAATAAATTACACATTCGAAACAATCTTGTGTCTAATGACACATTCTATTTTCGTACACAAATACACCAGGTCCATAAAACACGTACTAACTATGTGAAACAAACATTAAATTTTCAGGTAATTGCAACTCTTAATAAGGTGTCAACAAATGCTAACTTTGGTGTGTCTTTGAGCGTAATAAAAAAACTAAACAATATTTATTGATTCTGACTTGTGTTTTGTATAGCGCCACTTTACTATTGTCTGCTTGTTACCTGCTTCTATGTGACACTTGCAAGTGCACCTTGAGATTTTGAGTTTATATTGTTATATTTCAGTTATGTGTTATACGATGTCAAACTGTACAGGGGAGCCGAGGCCTTCGTCAAGCCTTTCAGCCTTTAGCCCCGGCTTCCTCCTTTGTAACAAGAAGGAAAAATAAACTTCGCTTCGCTTCACTTCAGGTTAGCTGGGAAAGTTACGGCGAATGTATCCTAGCATGTGGTTAGCAGTGCTAACGAAGTTCACCGAGATACCTGTATAAGAACACGTTGTCTAATGGAACATATTTTAAGTTGTAGACCGGAACAGGAAGCTTGCTATTTGATCGGGAAACTACTATAAATTTAGCTTTTTTACATTTAACTTAATTTTCAATCTTTGCACCAAGAATAAACAGCATTAAGATCCGACTGACGTTGCAAGTGCACCTTGAGATCATCGAGGATATCATCGAGGCATGCTATTTGATAACGCAATCGTCTGCAAATAAATGAACGTTAGATGAAATGCATCAAGGCAATTCATTAATACAGATAAACAAAAGTAGAGGGCCGAGGACTGAGCCCTGTGGTACACCAGAGTGCACAGGAGAGGACTCAGAACTAGCGTTGTTAGCAGACACAAACTGGGAGCGGTTTAAGAAAACCCTCAATCCACGTACGTTACAATTTCGAGTCTATATTGAGTAGACTAAGTTTGTACGGCAGAAGTTTCTGCCACACATTGGCAAAAGCTATCTAAAGCTATAAAAAAATGCATTCAGCTCGTGAAGATTGATCGAGAATTATGTTTAGTTTGTAAGTGAGCTGATATCAGTTGTGTTTCAGCATGACTTGTGGGAACCATGCGGTGAAGCAGGGAGAAACAACTACTAATTGATCGTTTTGTGCATATATTATCAACTGATGTGTTGTTTTAATAACTACTAATTACTTTTCATTTAGCGAGTTTGACTTCTCAATAGCATACATATTGCCGTTCTATAGCAACGTGTAAGATTGGTACACATGTACTTTGCAAAATGTATCTTACATGGTACATTACGCGTAGACAATGATGATGATGCCTTATTTAATGGCACAAGCCCACTGTGGGGGATAGGCCACGAAGCTGGCGGTAATGTGACAATAAAAAAAGGAAAAATAAATGAATAATCGAAGATGAGAATGAAACCAATAATAAATGAAATAAAACAGTGTATAATGAGGTAGTCAGCCTTGCATAGACAGGTAGAGTAACATAAACTTAATTTTAAAAATGCCTAAATAAAGGGTCGACGTAAAGAATGAGTAAGTTATATTTTGAATAATAATATTAATACTGTGAATTTGTGTTTGTGCTATTCAAGTTTTCTAATTTGATAACTTATTGAAGGAGAAATAGCTCAATCATGGAAATTGGGAAATATTAATAAGGTCATTTTTTTGTGTCGCAGAGGTAATTATACATGGCTCGACAAACGTTCCTGTGGCTGTAGGCTAATGCCGGTGCTTCAAGTGAAAGTAGAACAGTACTGCATAAAGGCAGCCCTAGATTACGAAGCGGAATTTCTAAACATCGTTTTCGTTGAGTAGAAAACCGCCGACATGATAGTAAAGAGTTATCGATGGAGTCCGGCTCATTTCAGAGCATAAAGGGGATACCGCCGGACAACATCTGTGTAAGTAAAAATTAAGTGGTGGAATACGGCAACGCAGTCTTGTAAATGACACTTAGAATTGTCGGTTAGGACACCTTTGTCGGTTCCAAGAATAATTTAAATACATCAAGTCCGCAGATTTTTTCTAATGAGAGGCTTTTTCTGTCTTCGGTCAAGGAAAACTGCCTCTAGCTATCTAGCCGCAGTGATATGTGCAGTTGCCGCCAGCACATATATCACCACTAGAGAATCGGCTATTTCATTAAGATGAATGTCTCGGTGGCCTAGTACCCATGCTAAATGAACTAGACTTATGTGGGGCGGAGATAATGCATAAAATGTGTTCAAAGCTGCCGAATTTGTAGACGTGTTAAGCGCGCTGGATACAGAAAGAGAATCTGTGAGAATAACTACCCTTGAAACATAAAGGGGTAACTTTCTCAAAGCAAGAGCTATGGCAAGGAGTTCGGCCTGAAAAATTTATGTATAATCTGGCCGGCGAAGGGAATAAGACCAATTGAGAGATGGCGAGTATAGATTCCCACGCCTGCCTTCTCTTCACTCGAGAAAACATCAGTCGCTATTACATTTGTTGGGAAATGGGCCGAATAGTCTTGCAAACGGGCATTCAAATATGTTGGGGGCAGCAATTAAGCGTTATTGGGGAAAATGTCTGCAAATTCAATTTCGAGTGACAACGTGGACCTATTAAACGGAATGATTTCCCGAATACGAACATTTAAAGGTGCTAATTGTGCTCGCACAAATACCACATGTGGGGTATGCAACAGTGGCCACGTGTTCTCAGCAAGAAGAATTTGGTTCACAAATAAATGCATATTGTGTATGTCGTAGAGCAGATTCATAAGTTCTTTAGTAGGTTTGAACCGTAAGCATATGCGGAATCTCCTGTTAAAATAGGATAGACGCGCTTCCTTGTATAACATATTGCTAGCAACTGAATTTAGGAAGACATAAACATAGTCGAAGAGCTTCTGTCTCTAAAGAACAAGTGGTTTTATTCTATATTTTGCACTTCCGGAAAGAAATAGCTTTACAAAACGGGTAGGCGCGATGTTTTCTTTCTTTACTACCACTACTACTGCTTGTCCAAATTCCTTATTCTCCGAGTCGTTTAAAAAAGCGCATCTGTCTGGTCACTCCATTAAGCGTTATTGTTTAGTTTTAAGAGTTAGGATCTTATTTTGCTTTCGTTTTTTTGTATTTTTTAATTATAAAGCGTTTTTCTTTCTTTCCTTATAACTGATTCTTGGCGTATCCCCTGTAACGGGTACCTGTCATACTGTGAAGAACCAGCAAGAAGCTCGAGCGGAATAGTCATCAGCTTAATTTCGGTAATCCGTGTTCTATATTCCATTCAGATAAAGTATGAGCCTTTTAACCATCGAGTTAGGGGAAAGTGGCACCCGGTTAGGGCGTGAGTTTTACAACGTGATGGCGAAGAACTTATTTCCGGATGGCACTGACAGTACTTCGCCGCATGACGACCACGCCGTCGAACGGTAAGTGCAATGTTTTGGTAACCCCTTTGGTAACCGTGGTAACTCCATGCACAATACTGTGTAACTGCATTCCTTTCTTGGTGCAGGTTCTTTTGGACGAGCGCCGATGGCCCTCTTCAAGCGAAATCGGCCGTCGTCAATTTTGGAGAGAAGGTACGCGTTTACTCTCAGGGACTAACACGATGTGTATGCCAGTCAGACGGTACCATTTACGGACACCAAATACGGTGACGTATCCTTCAGACCAGACGCTATCAACCTTGTTCGAAGAAGCAGGCAACAAAACATTTAAATTCTGGGGGGGGGGGGGGGGGGGGTTACGTGCCATAATTACGATCTGATTAAGAGGCACGCCGCATTAACTTTGACCACCAGGGGTTTTTAACGTGCACCTATAGATCTATGTACTCGAGCGTTTCTTTCTTTTTTTTTTTTTTTTTGCCTTCTACTGAAATTCGGCCGCGGCCACGGAGGAAGATTATTTAGGAGTAGAAACTCCCGTCAGCGCGGGCGCTCGCGTGCGACCAGATAACGTCACATTATTATGCGCCGACGGGGGCGCATGCAGTGGCGGCGCCTTGCGGCACGTCATGCAAGCAGCAGCCCGGCGGATCGGTGGTGCCGCTCGGGCGCGTTCTCTTCGGCGGCGTCCGTGTCTCCCGCGCTCAAAGTAGACGACACAGGCGTTCGGCGTTCGCTTCAGCGTGCACGCCGTAGCGTTGTTTTTGTGGGCCTTTAAGTCAAACAGTAACTGTTCTTGTCGATGTCTGTTCGAGGGCCGTAATACTAACAGCGCTGATACGTGCAGTGTACCCTTGTTCGGAAATTGCTAGCCTAAGATGGGATGCAGGTGGGATGCGTGAGTGCCCTCAGTAGAAGTTGTGAGGCGCGCGGCCGAACGGGAGCAACGCGCGCGGCCGCGAACGAGAGAAACACACGTGACCGGTTGCCTTGGCAACCAAGACGGCGGTAATTTCTTTCTCGGCCGCCAGGTGCCGCCAGCATGATAGTGGCTCCGCGGGCTTGTGACATTATCTGGTCGCCGCAACTGGCGGAGTTTCCACTCCTAAAGGTTTCTTGCTCCGTGGCCGCGGCGGTAGGGATTCAACCCGCGACCTCGAGCTCAGCAGGGCAACGCCATGACCACTGAGCTACCGCAGGCTTTCGCCGTCTTGTGTAACAAGATTGCAGAACTTTTATCCATAGAACGAACACTAAGCGCTCGGGAGGATGTCATGTTTTCAGCGAGGCATTAGACTCATCTAGCTGGCTTCCATGAGTGCATATTGAAGGTGTCTTGAATAAACGTTAGTCTGTAAGACGCCCAAAAGCATCCACTGGCGCAACCAACTGGTTGTAGTTGGCAAGAATCCATTGAGAGAAGTGATGAAGGGAGGAAAATAACAGTATGATAAGAAAAAATAATAAATGGCTGGTGGCCATACCACGTTTCCGCAACATTTTTTTGACACATGCAGAAAAGTAGCCAGCAGGAACGCACTGATTCAAGTTAAAGGGAAACTAAAGACAAATACAAAGTTGATGTGAACTGTTAAAATACCATTCCAGAAACCTCGCAACGCTTGTTTCGTGCCAAAAAAAGACTTCGTTTACGAGAAAATCGCATCTGAAGGGTCCGCATACCTTTAGCGCAATTCAAATCGCTCAACCCCGAGCGGGGAGTGATGACATTGCATACGCCACCCTCGCCCTTTACTGCCGTCGGTGGGCCTCTTCGATCTTGGGTGGCCCTGACAATCCCGGACTGCCCGAGGCAGTGGCGCACCGACAGGGGGGGGGGATTCGGGGGCGAGGCCGACTTAACCCCCCCTTTTGTTGAACTCCTTTTCTTACCTTACGCATTTGAGTACTGCAACGAAGATGTAAGATGCGCAATCGTCTGCACACTCGCACAAAGCGCATTTTTTGACAATTTCCCGTGAAGAAATCGAAATTAGTGCTGTTTAGATGGTATCGGCAAACTGTCAACCCCCCCCCCCTGGCAGAGATCCTCGGTGCGCTACTGGCCCGAGGCAGTGCTTTCAGCCAGTGAGCGTTGCGTGTGCAGCGTCTCGGACATTACGGGACTGTAAGTTTACTAGAGGTTGGAACCTTGGATTGCGCAAGACTTCGACGGGACACACAGAAGAGCAACACACACAACATAGCGTAAGCGCTCTGTTGTGTATGTTGCTCTTCTGTGTGTCCCGTCGAAATGTTGCGTAATCCAGCCTCTAGTATGCTATACCAACACGCCCAGTCTTCAACCTTGGGGACTGTAAGAGACGGATAAACGAAGAGGTCCGGTGAGTAAAACGCCGTTCGACAGACGGCGCTACGATTTTTTGCGCAAAACGCGAACGCGCGGCCATGCAGAAACACAGACAAGACAGAGCGTGGGATTCGCCGCTTCAGCGCTTCTTTTTCAAGTGGCGTGGATCGTATACATGCGGGAATCCCGCGACATCACATGGGCGTGGAATTCTCCGCTACTTGCAATTTGTGCGAGTTTCGCGAGCCAGCAACACCAGCGCAGCACTACGCGATAAGGAACTACTGAAGCGCGAAAGTGCGAGTGTCGCAGAGTGGAGAAAACGAAATCTTTCGACTGCCCACGGCGTCGCCAAGGGTAACGTCAATGAGTTCTTTTTTCTAAATATCAAATAGAACTGGACAAGTAGCATTTTATTTTGTCTTATAAATCAATACAATGATGTCCTTATTATGAGTGGTTGAGTATTAGTGACAGAATTATAATGGAGAGTGCCTCAGAGTACTTAAACGTCCCGGGGGAGTCCGTAATCGTGTCCTGCATTTACCTAAATTTCTTGATTATTAAAGCTCTGTTCACTATAATTTGACGCCTTAAACGTTCTCGAGCACTAATCTATCACTTTAGCTTGATTTATATA